>NW_027521163.1:0-117978 GCF_052094955.1 Ictidomys tridecemlineatus | reverse complement strand
GGTTGGAGACTGTGGTGCAGAAGGACTCTTCCAGACAGCAGAGGTTGGAGACTGAAGACCAGAACGATTGTTGCAGAGAGCAGAGTTTGAGGACTGGGGTGCAGAAGTACGGTTGCAGGGAGCAGAGGTTGGAGACTGGGGTGCAGAAGGACTGTTACAGAGAGCAGAGGTTGGAGACTGGAGTGCAAAGGACTGTTACAGAGAGCAGAGGTAGAAAACTCAGTTGAAGAAAGACTGTTGCAGAGAGCAGAGGTTCGAGATTAGGCTGCAGAAGGACTGTTTCAGAGAGCAGAGTTTGGAGACTGGGCTGCAGAAGGAATGTTACAGAGAGCATATGTTGGAGACTGGGGTGCAGAAGGACTGTTACAGAGAGCAGAGGTTGGAGACTGGGGTTCAGATGGATCTTACAGAGAGCAGAGTTTGGAGACTGGTGTGCAAAAAGACTGCTGCAGAGGGCAGAGGTTGGAGACTTGGGTGGAGAAGAATCGTGTAGAGAGAAGAGGTTGGAGAATGGGGTGCAGAAGGCCTGATTCAGAGAGCAGAGATTGGAGACTGGCTTGAAGAAGTCCTGTTACTGAGAGCAGAGTTTGGAGACTGTTGTGCAAAAAGACTGTTACAGAGTGCAGAGTTTGAAGACTGGGTTGTAGAAGGATCTTACAAAGAGCAGAGTTTGGAGACTGGTGTGCAAAAGCACTGTTGCAGAGAGCAGAGGTTGGAGACTGGGGTGCAGAAAAATCGTGCAGAGCAGAGGTTTCAGACTGCGGTGCAGAAGTACTGTTACAGAGAGCAGAGGTTGGAGACTGAGGTGTAGCAGGACTTTTACAGAGAGCAGAGTTTAGAGACTGACGTGCAAAAGGACTGTTACAGAAAGCAGAGGTTGGAAATTGGGGTGCAGAAGAACCGTTACAGAGAGCAGAGTTTGGAGACTGGGGTGCAGAAGGATTATTACAGAAAGTGCAGGTTGAAGACTGAGGTGCAGAAGGATAGATACAAAGAGCAGAGGTTGGTGACTGGGATTCAGAATGACTGATTCAAAAAGCAGAGGTTGGAGACTGGGTTGCAGAAGGACCGTTACAGAGAGCAGAGTTTGGAAACTGCGGTACATAAGGTCTGTGACGGAGACTGGGGAGCAGAAGGACTGTTGAAGAGGACAGAAGTTTGAGACTGAGGTGGCGAAGAAATTTTATAGAGAGCAGAGTTTGAAAACTGGAGTGCAGAAAGATCTTACAGAGAGCAGAGGTTGGAGACTGTATTGCAGAAGGACTGTTGCAGAGAGCAGACGTTGGAGACTGGGGTCCAGAAGGTTCGTTGCAGAGAGCAGAGTTTGGAGACTGTGGTTCAGAAGGACTGTTGCAGAGAGCAGATGTTGGAGACTGGAGTGGAGAAGTACTGTTGCAGAGAGCAGATTTTAGAGACTGGGGTGCAGAAGGATTGTTACAAAGAGCAGGGGTTGGAGACTTAGGTGAAGAAGGACTGTTACAGAGAGCATCGTTTGGAGACTGGGTTTCAGAAGGACTGTTATAGAGAGCAGAGGTAGGAGACTTCCGTTCAGATGGATGTTACAGAGAGCAGAGTTTGCAGACTGGGGTGCAAAAGGACAGTTGCAGGGAGAGATGTTAGAGACTTGGGGGGAGAAGAATCATTGCAGAGAGCAGAGGTTGGAGACAGGCGTGTAGAATGATCATTGCAAAGAGCAGAGTTTGGAGACATTTTTGCAGAAGGCCTGTTACAGAGAGGAGAGGTTGTAGACTGGGGTGCAGAAAGACTGTTATAGAGAGCAGTGTTTGAAGACTGAGTTGCTGAAGGATCTTACAGAGAGCAGAGGTTGGAGACTGAGGTGCAGAAGGACTGTTATACAAAGCAGAGTTTGGAGACTTGGGTGTAGAAGGACTGTTACAGAGAGCAGAGGTTGGAGACTGGGGTTCAGATGGATCTTACAGAGAGCAGAGTTTGGAGACTGGTGTGCAAAAGCACTGTTGCAGAGAGCAGAGGTTGGAGACTTGGGTGGAGAAGAATCGTGTAGAGAGAAGAGGTTAGAGAATTGGGTGCAGAAGGCCTATTTCAGAGACCAGAGATTGGAGACTGGCTTGCAGAAGTCCTGTTACAGAGAGCAGAATTTGGAGACTGTTGTGCAGAAGGACTCTTACAGAGTGCAGAGTTTAAAGACTGGGTTGTAGAAGGATCTTACAGAGAGCAGAGTTAGGAGAATGAGGTGCAAAGAACTGTTACAGAGAGCAAAAGTAGGAGATTGGGTGTAGAAGGGTCTTTGCAGAGAGCAGAGTTCTAAGACTAAGGAGCAGAAGGACTATTGCAGAGAGCAGATGTTGGAGACTGGTGTGCAGAGGACTGTTGCAGACAGCATAGGTTGGAGACTTTGGTGAAGAAAGATCATTGCAGAGAGCAGAGGTTTGAGACTGGTGTGCAGAATCACTGTAACAGAGAGCAGAGTTTGGAGACTGGGTTGCAGAAGAATCTTAGAGAGAGCAGAGGTTGCAGACTGAGGTGCAGAAGGACTGTTACAGAGAGTAGAGGTTGGAGACTGATTTACAGAAGGACTCTTGCAGAGAACAGAGTTTGGAGACTGAGGTTCAGAAGGATTGTTACAGAGATCAGAGGTTAGTGACTCTGGTGCAGAAGGACTCTGCAAAGAGCAGACGTTGGAGACTGGGGTCCAGAAGGATCGTTGCAGAGAGCGGACATTGGATCCTGAGATGCAGAAGGCCTATTACAGAGAGCAGAGGTTGAAGACTGACGCACAGAAGGACTGTTTCAGAGATGAGGGGTAGGAGACTGGGGTTTAGTAGGATCATTGCAGAGAGCAGAGTTTGGAGACATGCGTGCAGAATGATCCTTGCATAGCGCAGAGTTTGGAGACATTTTTGCAGAAGGCCTGTTACAGAGAGGAGATGTTGGAGACTGGGGTGCAGAAGGACTGTTATAGAGAGCAGTGTTTGGAGACTGAGTTGCTGAAGGATCTTACAGAGAGCAATGGTTGGAGACTGGAGTGCAGAGAAATCGTGGAGAGCAGAGGTTTCAGACTGAGGTACAGGTGGACTCTTACAGAGAGCAGTGATTGGAGACTGGGGTGTAGAAGGACTATTACAGAGAGCAGAGTTTGGAGCCTCAGGTGCAGAAAAACTGTTACAGGAAGCAGAGTTTGGAAATTAAGGTGCTGAAGGACCCTTACAGAGAGCAGAGTTTGGAGACTGTGGTATAGGACTGTTACCTAGAGCAGAGGTTGGAGACTGGAGTGCAGAAAAACTCTTACATAGAGCATAGGTTGGAGACTGAGGTGCAAAGGATAGATACAGAGAACAGATTTTGGAGACTGGGGTTCAGGCAGACTTATACAGAAAGCAGAGGTTGGAGACTGGGGTGTAGAAGGACCTTTACAAAGAGCAGATGTTGGAGACTGTGAAACAGAAGGACTGTTAAAGAGAACAGATCTCGGAGACTGGGAGCAGAAGGACTGTTGCAGAGAGCAGAGGTTGGAGACTGGGGTGGAGAAGGAATGTTATAGAGAGCAGAAGGATCTTATAGAGAGCAGAGGTTGGAGACTTGGAGCAGAAGGACTGTTGCTGAGAGCAGAGGTTGGAGACTGGGCTCCAGAAGGATCCTTGCACATAGCGGAGTTTGGAGACTGGGGTGCAGAAGGAGTGTTGCAGAGAGAAGTTGTAGAAGACTGGGGTGCAGAGGAAATGTTGCAGAGAGCAGATTTTAGAGACTGGGCTGCAGAAGGACTGTTACAGAGAGCAGAGGTTGGAGACTGAGGTGCAGAAGGACTGTTATACAGAGCAGAGTTTGGAGACTTGGGTGTAGAAGGACTGTTACAGAGAGCACAGGTTGGAGACTGGGGTTCAGATGGATCTTACAGAGAGTAGAGTTTGGAGACTGGGGTTCAAAACGACTGTTGCAGAGAGCAGATGTTGTAGACTGGGGTTGATAAGAATCGTTGCAGAGAAGAGGTTTTAGATTGGGGTGAATAAAGCCTGTTACAGAGAGCAGAGTTTGGAGACTGGGTTTCAGAAGTCCTGTTACAGAGAGCAGAAGTTGGAGACTGTTGTGCAGAAGGACAGGTACAAAGTGCAGAGTTTAAAGACTGGGTTGCAGAAGGATCTTGCAGAGAGCAGAGATGGAAGACTGAGGTGCAGAAGGACTGTGGCAGAGAGCAGATGTTGGTAACTAGTGTGCAGAAGGCCTGTTGTAGGGAGCAGAATTTTTAGACTAGGGTGGAAAAGGACTGTTGCAGAGAGCAGAGGTTTGACACTGAGGTGCGGAAGTCCTTTTACAGAGAGCAGAGGTTGGAGACTCGAGTGCAGAAGGACTGTTACAGAGAGCAGAGTTTGGATACAGGGGTGCAGAAGCACCTTACAGAGAGCAGAATTTGGAGGCTGAGGTGCAGATGGACTGTTGCAGGGATTAGATGTTGGAGACTGGGCTGCAGAAGGATCGTTGCAGAGAGCTCATTATAAAGACTTGGGTGCAGAAGGCCTGCTATAGAGTGAAGAGTTGGGAGACTTGCGTCTAGAAGGCCTTTTACAGAGAGGAGAAGTTGGAGACTGGGGTGCACAAGGACTGTTTTAGAGAGCAGAGTTTGGAGACTGGGTTGCTGAAGGATCTTACGGAGAGAAGAGTTTGGAGACCGAGGTGCAGGTGGACTGTTACAGAGAGCAGAGGTTGGAGACTTAGGTGCAGAAGGACCATGCAGAGTGTATAGGTGTCAGACTGAGGTGACAAAAGACTGTTACAGAGAGCAGAGGTTGGAGACTGAGGTGTAGAAGTACTGTTAGAAAGAGCAGAGTTTGGAGATTGAGGTGCAGAAAGACTGTTAGAGAAAGCAGAGTTTGGAAATTGGGGTGCAGAAGGACCGTTACAAAGACCAGAATTTGGAGACTACGGTATAGAAAAACTCTTACAGAGAGCAGAGTTTGAAGCCTGGGGTGTAGAAGGAATGTTACAGAGAGCACAGATTGGAGACTGAGGTGCAGAAGGATAGATACAGAGAGCAGAGTTTTGAGACTGGTGTTCAGAAGGACTGATACAGAAATCAGTTTTGAAACTGGATTTCCCGAAGGACTGTTATAGAGAGAAGATGTTGGAGACTGGGGAGCAGAAGGTTTTTTGCAGAGGACAGAGGTTGGAGACTGGGGTGCTGCAGGACACTTTCAGAAAGAAGAGGTTAAATACTGGTTTGGAGAAGGAATGATAGAGAGAGCAGAGTTTGGAAACTGGAGTGAAGAAAGATCTTACAGAGAGCAGAGGTTGGAGACTGTGGTGCAGAAGGACTCTTCCAGACAGCAGAGGTTGGAGACTGAAGACCAGAACGATTGTTGCAGAGAGCAGAGTTTGAGGACTGGGGTGCAGAAGTACGGTTGCAGGGAGCAGAGGTTGGAGACTGGGGTGCAGAAGGACTGTTACAGAGAGCAGAGGTTGGAGACTGGAGTGCAAAGGACTGTTACAGAGAGCAGAGGTAGAAAACTCAGTTGAAGAAAGACTGTTGCAGAGAGCAGAGGTTCGAGATTAGGCTGCAGAAGGACTGTTTCAGAGAGCAGAGTTTGGAGACTGGGCTGCAGAAGGAATGTTACAGAGAGCATATGTTGGAGACTGGGGTGCAGAAGGACTGTTACAGAGAGCAGAGGTTGGAGACTGGGGTTCAGATGGATCTTACAGAGAGCAGAGTTTGGAGACTGGTGTGCAAAAAGACTGCTGCAGAGGGCAGAGGTTGGAGACTTGGGTGGAGAAGAATCGTGTAGAGAGAAGAGGTTGGAGAATGGGGTGCAGAAGGCCTGATTCAGAGAGCAGAGATTGGAGACTGGCTTGAAGAAGTCCTGTTACTGAGAGCAGAGTTTGGAGACTGTTGTGCAAAAAGACTGTTACAGAGTGCAGAGTTTGAAGACTGGGTTGTAGAAGGATCTTACAAAGAGCAGAGTTAGGAGAATGAGGTGCAAAGAACTGTTACAGAGAGCAAAAGTCGGAAATTGGGTGTAGAAGGGTCTTTGCAGAGAGCAGATGTTGGAGACTGGGGTGCAGAAGGACTGTTACAGAGAGAAGAGGTTGGAGACTGCGGTGCAGAAGGATCATTTCAGAGAGTAGATATTGGGGACCGTTACAGATTGCAGAGTTTGGATACTGAGGTGCAGAAGGAGTTTTACAGAGAGGAGAGGTTGGAGACTGGGGTGTCAAAGGATTCTTACAGAGAGCAGAGGATAGAGACTGGGGTGCAGAAGGAGTGTTACAGAGAGCAGAGTTTGGAGATTGGGGTTCAGAAGAACTTTTAAAGAGAGCAGAGGTTGGAGACTGTGGAGCCGAAGAATCATTGCAGAGAGCAGAGGTTGGAGACTGAGGTGCTGAAGGATTGTTACAGAGAGCAGATTTTGGACACTGATTTGCAGAAGAACTGTTGCAGAGAGCAGAGCTGGAGTATGGGGTGAGGAAGGACTGTTGCAGAGAGCAGAGTTTGGAGATTGGTGTGCAGAAAGATCGTTACAGAGAGCAGAATTTGGAGACTAAGGTGCAGAAGGAGCGCTACAGAGAGCAGAGTTTGAAGACCAGGGTGCAGTAGGATAGTTACAGAAAGCACAGGTTGGAGACTGGGGTGCAGAAGAAATGTTGCAGAGAACAGAGATTGGACACTGGGGTGTACAAGGACTGTTGCAGGGCAGAATGATCCTTGCATTGAGCAAAAGTTGGAGACTGGGGAGCAGAAGGTCCGTTGCAGAGTGATGAGGTTGGAGACTGAGGTACAGAAGGACTGTTACAGAGAGCAGAGTTTGGAGACTGGTTTGCAGAAGACCTGTTTCAGAAAGCAGATGTTGGAGACTTGGGTGCAGAAGGATTGTTACAGATAGCACAGTTTGGAGACTGGGGTGGAGAAAGATCGATGTAGAGAGCGAAGGTTTAAGAATGAGGCATAGAAAGACTGTTACAGAGAGGAGAGGTTGGAGTCTGAGGTGCAAAAGGACTTTTATAGAAAGCAGAGGTTGGCAATTGTGTGCAGATGGACCATTACAAAGAGAAGAGGTTGGAGACTGCGATACAAGAGGACTTTTACAGAGAGCAGAGTTTGGAGACTGGGTAGAAGAAGGATTGTTGCAGAGAGCAGATGTTGGAGACTGGGGTGCAGAAGGACTGATAGAGAGAACAGAGGTTGGATAATGGGGTGCAGAAAGATCATTGCAGAGAGCAGAGTTTGGAAACTATAGCGCAGAAGAATCGTTACACAGAGCAGAGTTTGGTCCTGGGGTGTAAAAAGACAGCTGCAGAGAACAGAGGTTGGAGACTGAGGTGCAAAAGGACTGATACAGAGAGCAGAGGTTGGACACTGGCGTGCAGAAGAACTGATACACAAAGCAGAGGATGGAGACTGGGGTTCAGAAGGACCGTTACAGGGAGCAGAGTTTGGAGACTGCAGTAGAGAAGGACTTTTACATAGAGCAAATTTTGGAGACTGGGGTGCAGAAGGACTGTTGCAGAGAACAGAGTGTGGAGACTGGGTTGCAGAAGAACCATTGCAGAGAGCAGAGGTTGGAGACTGAGTTGCAGAAGAATCGTTACAGAGAGAAGACGTTGGAGACTGGGGAGCAGAATAACTGTTGCACTGAGCAGAGGTTGGAGACTGAGGTTAAGAAGGATCCTTACAGAAAGAAAAGTTTGGAGTCAGGGGTGCAGAAGGCCTGTTACAGAGAGCAGAGATTGGAGACTGGGGTGCAGAAGGCCTGTAACAGAGAGAAGAGTGTGTAGACTGAGGTGCAGAAGGACTCTTAAAGATAGCACAATTTCGTGACTGGGTTGCAGAAAGATATTACAGAGTGCATTTTGTAGACTGAGGTTCAGAAGGCCTGTTACAGAGAGCAAAGTTTGGAAACTCGGGTGCAGAAGGATTTTTGCAGAGAGCCGAGTTTTCAGACTGAGGTGCAGAAGGACTGTTTCCGAGAGCAGATGTTGGATCCTGGGGTGCAGAAGGACTGTTACAGAGAGCACAGTTTGGAGACTGGGGTGCAGAAGGCCTGTGACAGAGAGCAGAATTTGAAGATTGGGGTGCAGAAGGCTTGTTACAGAGAGCAGTGTTTGGAGACTGGGGTGCAGAAGACTTTTACAGAGAGCAGAGTTTGGAGAATGGGTTGCAGAAGGATCTTACAGAGACCTGAGGTTGGAGACTGAGGTTCAGAAGGACTTTTACAGAGAGTAGAGGGTGGAGACTGGGGTGCAGAAGGAGTGCTACAGAGAGCAGTGTTTAAAGATTGGGGTGTAGAAGAACTGTTACTGAGAGCAGAGGTTGGAGACAGGGGTTGAGGAGGACTGTTTCAGAGAGCAAAGTTTGGAAACTGAGGTGCATAAGGATTGTTACAGAGAGCAGATTTTGGAACCTGGGATGTAGATGGACCCTTGCAGAGAGCAGAGGTTGGAGCCTGGGGAGAAGAAGGATCGTTGCAGAGAGCAGATGTTGGAGACTGGGGTGCAGAAGGACTATTAAAGAGAGCAGAGTTTGGAGACTGAAGTGCAGAAAGATCATTTCTGAGTGCAGAGGTTTGAGACTGGGGTGCAGAAGGACTGTTACAGATTGCAGAACTTGGAGACTAAAGTGCAGAATGACTTTTACAGAGAGAAGAGGTTGGAGTCTGGGGTGCAAAAGGATTCCTACAGGGAGCAGAGAGTGAAGACTGGGTGCAGACGGATCATATCATAGAGCAGAGGTTGGAGAATGAGGTTCAGAAGGATCGCTACAGAGAGCAGAGGTTGGAGACTGGGTTGCAGCAGG
The DNA here is from genome assembly GCF_052094955.1 of Ictidomys tridecemlineatus. Taxonomy (NCBI): domain Eukaryota; kingdom Metazoa; phylum Chordata; class Mammalia; order Rodentia; family Sciuridae; genus Ictidomys; species Ictidomys tridecemlineatus. The sequence goes on along the minus strand of NW_027521163.1, from coordinate 109,220 downwards.
ACAGTTACAGAGAGCACAGGTTGGAGAATTGGGTGCAGTAGAAATGTTGAAGAGAGCAGAGTTTTGAGACTGGGGTGCAGAAGTAGCAGAGAGTAGAGGTTGTAGACTGGGGTCCAGAAGGACTGTTGCAGAGAGCAGTTGTTAGAGACTGGGATGCAGAAGGATCATTGCAGAGAGCAGAGGTTGGAGACTTGCGGTTTAGAAGGACTGTTGCAGAGAAGAGAGGTTGGAGACTGGGGTTTAGTAGGATCATTGCAGAGAGCAGAGGTTGGAGACATGCATGCAGAATGATCGTTGCATAGAGCAGAGTTTGGAGTTATTTGTGCAGAAGGCCTGTTACAGAGAGGAGAGGTTGGAGACTGGGGTGCAGAAGGACTGTTATAGAGAGCAGTGTTTGGAGACTGAGTTGCTGAAGGATCTTACAGAGAGCACAGATTGGAGACTGAGCTACAGGTGGACTGTTACAGAGAGCAATGGTTGGAGACTGGAGTGCAGAAGAATCGTGGAGAGCAGAGGTTTCAGACTGAGGTACAGGTGGACTTTTACAGAGAGCAGTGATTGGAGACTGGGTTGTAGAAGGACTGTTACAGAGAGAAGAGTTTGGAGACTCAGGTGCAGAAAAACTGTTACAAGAAGCAGAGTTTGGAAATTAAGGTGCTGAAGGACCCTTACAGAGACCAGAGTTTGGAGACTGTGGTATAGGACTGTTACCTAGAGCAGAGGTTGGAGACTGGAGTGCAGAAGGACTCTTACATAGAGCATAGGTTGGAGACTGAGGTGCAACTGATAGATACAGAGAACAGATTTTGGAGACTGGGGTTCAGGCAGACTGATACAGAAAGCAGAGGTTGGAGACTGGGGTGTAGAAGGACCTTTACCAAGAGCAGAGGTTGGAGACTGCGAAACAGAAGGACTGTTACAGAGAACAGATCTCGGAGACTGGGAGTGGAAGGACTGTTGCAGAGAGCAGAGGTTGGAGACTGGGGTGGAGAAGGAATGTTATAGAGAGCAGAGTTTGGAAACTAGAGTTCAGAAGGATCTTACAGAGAGCAGAGGTTGGAGACTGTGGTGCAGAAGGACTGTTACTGAGAACAGAGGTTGGAGACTTGAGTCCAGAAGGATCGTTGAAGAGAGCGGAGTTTGGAGATTGGGGTGCAGAAGGTGTGTTGCAGAGAGAAGATGTTGAAAACTGGGGTGCAGAAAAAATGTTGCAGAGAGCAGATTTTAGAGACTGGGGTGCAGAAGGACTGTTACAGAGAGCAGAGGTTGGAGACTGACGTGCAGAAGGACTGTTAGAGAGAGCAGAGTCTGGAGATTTGTGTGTAGAAGAACTGTTACAGAGACCATAGTTTGGAGACTGGGGTTCAGATGGATCTTACACAGAGCAGAGTTTGGAGACTGGGGTTCAAAACGACTGTTGCAGACAGCAGATGTTGGAGACTGGGGTGGAGAAGAATCATTGCAGAGAGAAGAGGTTGGAGACTGGGGTGCAGAAAGCCTGTTACAGAGAGCAGAGTTTGGAGACTGGGTTGCAGAAGTCCTGTTACAGAGAGCAGAAGTTAGACACTGTTGTGCAGAAGGACAGGTACAAAGTGCAGGGTTTAAAGACTGGGTTGAAGAAGGATCTTACAGAGGGCAGAGTTGGGAGACTGAGGTGCAGAAGGACTGTTGCAGAGATCAGAGGTTGGAGACTGAGGTGCAGGAGGACTCTTACAGAGAGCAGAGGTTGGAAAATGGGGTGCAGAAGGACTGATACAGAAAGCAGCGATTGGAGTCTGGGGTGCAGAAAGACCATTACAGAGAGCAGATGTTAGATACTGTAGAACAGGAGGACTGTACAGAGAGCAGTGGTTGAAGTCTGGGGTGCAGAAGTACTGTAGCAGAGAGCAGATGTTGGTAACAAGGGTGCAGAAAGACTGTTGTAGAGTGCAGAGTTTGTAGACTGGGGTGCCCAATGACTCTTGTGGGAGAGCAGAGGTTGGAGACTGGGTTGCAGAAGGATCTTACAGAGAGCAGAATTTGGAGACTGAGGTGCAGAAGGACTGTTGCAGAGATCAGAGGTTTGAGACTGGGGTGCAGTAGGATTATTGCAGAGAGCAAAGGTTGGAGACTGGGGTGCAGTAGGATCATTGCAGAGAGCAGAGGATGGAGAGTGGGGTGAAGAAGGCCTGCTATAGAGAGCAGAGTTTCGAGACTGGAGTGCAGAAGGCCTGATACAGAGAGGAGAGGTTGGAGACTGGGGTGCCGAAAAACTGTTACAGAGAGCAGAGTTGGAGACTGGTTTTCTGAAGGAACTTACAGAGAGCAGATATTGGAGACTGAGGTGCAGGTGGACTGTTACAGAGAGCAGTGGTTGGAGACTGTGGTGCAGAAGAATCGTGGAGAGCAGAGGTTTCAGACTGAGGTGCAGAAGTACTGTTACAGAGAACAGAGGTTGGAGACTGAGGTGTAGCAGGACTGTTACAGAGAGCAGAGTTTGGAAACTAACGTGCAAAAGACTGTTACAGAAAGCAGAGGTTGGAAATTGGGTGCAGAAGGATTGTTACAGAGAGCAGAGTTTGGAGGCTGGGGTGCAGAAGGATTGTTAGAGAAAGCACAGGTTGAAGACTGAGGTGCAGAAGGATAGATACAAAGAGCAGAGGTTCGAGACTGGGGTTCAGAATGACTGATTCAAAAAGCAGAGGTTGGAGACTGGGTTGCAGAAGGACGGTTACAGAGAGCAGAGGTTGGAAACTTCGGTACATGAGGTCTGTGACAGAGAGCAGATCTTGGAGACTGGGGAGCAGAAGGATTGTTGAAGAGGACAGAGGTTTGAGACTGGGGTGGAGAAAATATTTTACAGAGAGCAGAGTTTGAAAACTAAAGTGCAGAAAGATCTTACAGAGAGCATAGGTTGGAGACTGTATTGCAGAAGGACTGTTGCAGAGAGCACACGTTGGAGACTGGGGTCCAGAAGGTTCATTGCAGAGAACAGAGTTGGAGACTGTGGTGCAGAAGGACTGTTGCGGACAGTAGATGTTGGAGACTGGAGTGGAGAAGGGACTGTTGCAGAGAGCAGATTTTAGAGACGGGGGTGCAGAAGGATTGTTACAGAGAGCAGGGTTTGGAGACTGAGGTGAAGAAGGACTGTTATAGAGAGCAGCGTTTGGAGACTGGGGTTCAGAAGGACTGTTACAGAGAGCAGAGGTTGGAGACTTCCGTTCAGATGGATGTTACAGAGAGCAGAGTTTGCATACTGGGGTGCAAAATTACAGTTGCAAAGAGCAGATGTTGGAGACTTGGGTGGAGAAGAATTATTGCAGAGAGCAGAGGTTGGAGACAGGCGTGCAGAATGATCGTTGCATAGAGCAGAGTTTGGAGACATTTGTGCAGAAGGCCTGTTACACAGAGGAGAGGTTGGAGACTGGGGTGCAGAAGGACTGTTATAGAGAGCAGTGTTTGGAGACTGAGTTGCTGAAGGATCTTACAGAGAGCAGAGTTTGGAGACTGAGCTGCAGGTGGACTGTTACAGAGAGCAGTAGTTGGAGACTGGGGTGCACACGAATCCTGGAGAGCAGAGGTTTCAGACTGAGGTACAGGTGGACTTTTACAGAAAGCAGTGATTGGAGACTGGGTGTAGAAGGACTGTTACAGAGAGAAGAGTTTGGAGACTCAGGTGCAAAAAAACTGTTACAGGAAGCAGAGTTTGGAAATTACGGTGCTGAAGGACCCTTACAGAGAGCAGAGTTTGGAGACTGTGGTATAGGACTGTTACCTAGAGCAGAGGTTGGAGACTGGAGTGAAGAAGGACTCTTACATAGAGCACAGGTTGGAGACTGAGGTGCAACTGATAGATACAGAGAACAGATTTTGGAGACGGGGGCTCAGGCAGACTGATACAGAAAGCAGAGGTTGCAGACAGGGGTGTAGAGGGACCTTTACAAAGAGCAGAGGTTTGAGACTGCGAAACAGAAGGACTGTTAAAGAGAACAGATCTCAGAGACTGAGAGCATAAAGGCTGTTGCTGAGAGCAAAGCTTGGAGACTGGGGTCCAGAAGGATCCTTGCAGATAGCAGAGTTTGGAGCCTGGGGTTCAGAAGGAGTGTTGCAGAGAGCAGATGTTTAAGACTGGGGTGTAGAAGGAATGTTGCTGAGAGCAGATTTTAGAGACTGGGCTGCAGAAGGACTGTTACAGAGAGCAGAGGTTGGAGACTGAGTTGCAGAAGGACTGTTATATAGAGCAGAGTTTGGAGACTTGGGTGTAGAAGGACTGTTACAGAGAGCATAGGTTGGAGACTGGTGTTCAGATGGATCTTACAGAGAGCAGAGTTTGGAGACTGGGGGTCAAAATGACTGTTGAAGACAGCAGATGTTGGAGACTGTGGTTGAGAAGAATCATTGCAGAGAGAAGAGGTTTTAGACTGGGGTGAATAAAGCCTGTTACAGAGAGCAGAGTTTGGAGACTGGGTTTCAGAAGTCCTGTTACAGAGAGCAGAAGTTGGAGACTGTTGTGCAGAAGGACAGGTACAAAGTGCAGAGTTTAAAGACTGGGTTGCAGAAGGATCTTGCAGAGAGCAGAGTTGGGAGACTGAGGTGCAGAAGGACTGTTGCAGAGAGCAGATGTTGGTAACTAGTGTGCAGAAGGCCTGTTGTAGAGAGCAGAATTTTTAGACTAGGGTGGAAAAGGACTGTTGCAGAGAGCAGAGGTTTGAGACTGAGGTGCGGAAGTACTGTTACAGAGAGCAGAGGTTGGAGACTCGGGTGCAGAAGGACTGTTACAGAGAGCAGAGGTTGGATACAGGGGTGCAGAAGCATCTTAAAGAGAGCAGAATTTGGTGACTGAGGTGCAGATGGACTGTTGCAGAGATTAGATGTTGGGGACTGGGGTGCAGAATGATCATTGCAGAGAGCTCATTATGGAGACTTGGGTGCAGAAGACTGGCTACAGAGTGAAGAGTTGTGTAACTGGAATCCAGAAGGCCTTTTACAGAGAGGAGAAGTTGGAGACTGGAGTGTTGAAGGACTGTTTTAGAGAGCAGAGTTTAGAGACTGGGTTGCTGAAGGATCTTACGAACAGAAGAGGTTGGAGACTGAGGTGCAGGTGGACTGTTACAGAGAGCCGTGGTTGGAGACTGAGGTGCAGAAGGACCATGCAGAGAAGAGAGGTGTCAGACTGAGGTGACAAAGGACTGTTACAGAGAGCAGAGTTTGGAGACTGAGGTGTAGAAGTACTGTTAGAAAGAGCAGAGTTTGGAGACTGAGGTTCAGAAAGACTGTTACAGAAAGCAGAGTTTGGAAATTGGGGTGCAGAAGGACCGTTACAAAGACCAGAATTTGGAGACTGCGGTATAGAAAAACTCTTACAGAAAGCAGAGGTTGGAGACTGGGGTGGAGAAGGAATGTTACAGAGAGCACAGATTGGAGACTGAGGTGCAGAAGGATAGATACAGAGAGCAGAGTTTTGAGACTGGTGTTCAGAAAGACTGATACAGAAAGCAAAGTTCTGAGACTGGATTTCCTGAAGGACTGTTACAGAGAGAAGATGTTGCAGACTTGGGAGCAGAAGGACTGTTGCAGAGGACAGAGGTTGGAGACTGGGGTGCTGCAGGACACTTTCAGAAGAAAGAGGTTAAAGACTGGTTTGAAGAAGGAATGTTAGAGAGAGCAGAGTTTGGAAACTGGAGTGCAGAAGGATCTTACAGAGAGCAGAGATTGGAGACTTTGTTGCAGAAGGACTCTTCCAGACAGCAGAGGTTGGAGACTGGGGACCAGAAAGATCATTGCAGAGAGCAGAGTTTGAGGAATGGGGTGCAGAAGTATGGTTGCAGGGAGCAGAGGATGGAGATTGGGGTGCAGAAGGACTGTTACAGAGAGCAGATGTTGGAGACTGGAGTGCAAAGGACTGTTACAGAGAGCAGAGGTAGGAAACTGAGGTGAAGAAGGACTGTTGCAGAGAGCAGAGGTTCGAGATTAGGCTGCAGAAGGACTATTTCAGAGAGCAGAGGTTGGAGACTGGGCTGCAGAAGGAATGTTGCAGAGAGCATATGTTGGAGACTGGGGTGCAGAAGGACTGTTACAGAGAGCAGAGGTTGGAGACTGGGGTTCAGATGAATCTTACAGAGAGCAGAGTTTGGAGACTGGTGTGCAAAAGCACTGTTGCAGAGAGCAGAGGTTGGAGACTTGGGTTCAGTAGAATCTTGTAGAGAGAACAGGTTGGAGAATGGGTTGCAGAAGGCCTGTTTCACACAGCAGAGATTGGAGACTGGCTTGCAGAAGTCCTGTTACAGAGAGCAGAGTTTGGAGACTGTTGTGCAGAAGGACTGTTACAGAGTGCAAAGTTTAAAGACTGGGTTGTATAAGGATCTTACAGAGAGCAGAGTTAGGAGAATGAGGTGCAAAAGACTGTAATAGAGAGCAAAAGTAGGAGATTGGGTGTAGAATGGTCTTTGCAGAGAGCAGAGTTTTAAGACTGAGGGGTAGAAGGACTGTTGCAGAGAGCAGATGTTGGAGACTGGTTTGAAAAGGACTGTTGCAGACAGCATAATTTGGAGACTTTGGTGAAGAAGGATCGTTGCAGAGAGAAGAGGTTCGAGACTGGTGTGCAGAAGCATTGTAACAGAGAGCAGAGTTTGGAGACTGGGTTGCAGAAGAATCTTAGAGAGAGCAGAGGTTGCAGACTGAGGTGCAAAAGGACTGTTACAGAGAGTAGAGGTTGGAGACTGATTTACAGAAGGACTCTTGCAGAGAACAGAGTTTGGAGACTGAGGTGCAGAAGGATTGTTACAGAGATCAGAGGTTAGTGACTCTGGTGCAGAAGGACTCTGCAGAGAGCAGATGTTGGAGACTTGGGTCCAGAAGGATCGTTGCAGAGAGCAGACTTTGGAACCTGAGGTGCAGAAGGATCGTTGCAGAGATCCGAATTTGGAGACTGAGGTGCAGAAGGATTTTTACAGAGAGCAGAGGTTGGATACTGGGGTCAGAAAGAAACTTACAGAAAGCACAGTTCGGAGACTGGGGATCAGAAGAAATGTTGCAGAGAGCATAGGTTGGAACTGGGGTGCAGAAAGACTATTGCAGAGAACAAATTTGGAGACGGAGGTGCAGAAGAACTGATACAGAGAGCAGAGGTTTTAGACTGAGTTCCAGAAGGATTGTAACAGAGATCAGAGTGTGAAGACTGGGGTGCAGAATGAGTGTTACAGAGAGCAGAATTTTGAGATTGGGCTGCAGAATTACTGTTACTGAGAGCAGAGGTTGGAGAGTAGGGTGCAGAAGGATTGTTACAGAGAGCAAAGGTTGGAGACAGGGGTGCAGCAGGACTGATGCAGAGAGCAGAGGTTTTAAACTGTGATGTGCAAGGACTGTTGCAGAGAGTATAGGTTGAAGTTTGGGCTTCAGAAGGACTGTAGTAGAGAGCAGAGTTTGGAGACTAAGGTGCAGAAGGAGAGTTACACAGAGCAGAGGTTGGAGACTGGGTTGCAGAAGAACTGACACAGAAAGAAGACGTTGGAATTTGGGGTGCAGAAGTACCCTTATAGAGAGAAGAGGTTTGAGAATGCAGTACAGAAGGAATGTTACAGAGAGCAAAGTTTGGAGACTGGGGTGCAGAATGACTGTTGCAGAGAGCAGGTGTTGGAGACTGGGGTGCAAAAAGACTGTTGCAGAGAACAGAGGATGGAGCCTGGGTTGCAGAAAGACGGTTTCAGAGGTCAGAGTGTGGAGACTGTGGTTCAAACCACTGATACAGAAAGCACAGGTTAGATACTGGGGTGTATAAGGACCCTTACAGAGAGCACAGTTTGGTGAAAGCGGTACAGAAGGACTGTTACAGAGAGCAGATATTGGAGACTGGGGAGCAGAAGGACTGTTGCAGAGGACAGAGTTTGAAGACTGGGGTGCCGCAGGACCCTTGTAGAAAGCAGAGGTTGGCGACTAGGGTGGAGAAGGAATGTTAATAAGAGCAGAATTTGGAAACTAGAGTCCAGAAAGATCTTACAGAGAGCAGAGGTTGGAGACTGTGGTGCAGAAGGACTTTTGCAGAGAGCAGACGTTGGAGACTGGGGTCCAGAAAGATCTTTGCAGAGAGCATAGTTTGCAGACTGGCGTGCATAACGCTGTTGCAGAAAGCAGAGGTTGGAGACTGAGGTGAAGAAGGACTGTTACAGAGAGCAGATGTTAAAGACTGGGGTTCAGATGAATCTTACATAGAGCAGATGAGGATACTGAGGTGCAGAAGGATTTAACAGACAGCAGAGGGAGGAGACTGGGGTGCAGGAGGTTCGTTTCAGACAGAAGAGTTTTTAGACTGTGGTGCAGAAGGACTGTTGCAGAGACCAGATGTTGAAGACTGGGGTGCAGAAGTACTGTAGCAGAGAGCAGATGTTGGTAACTAGGGTGCAGAAGGACTGTTGTAGAGAGCAGAGTTTGTAGACTGGGGTGCACAATGACTCTTGCGGAGAGCAGAGGTTGGAGACTGGGGTGCAGAAGGACTGTTACAGAGAGCAGATGTTGGAGACAGGGTTGCAGAAGGATCTTACAGAGACCAGAATTTGGAGACTGAGGTGCAGAAGGACTGTTGCAGAGATCAGATGTTTGAGAGTGGGGTGCAGTAGGATCATTGCAGACAGCAGAGGTTGGAGACTGGGATGCAGAAGGTTTATTGCAGAAAGCAGAGGTTGGAGAGTGGGGTGAAGAAGGCCTGCTATAGAGAGCAGAGTTTCGAGACTGGAGTGCAGAAGTCCTATTACAGAGAGGAGAGGTTGGAGACTGGGGTGCAGACAAACTGTTACAGAGAGCAGAGTTTGGAGACTGGTTTGCTGAAGGAAGTTACAGAGAGCAGATGTTGGAGACTGAGGTGCAGGTGGACTGTTACAGAGAGCAGTGGTTGGAGACTGGGGTGCAGAAGAATCGTGGAGAGCAGAGGTTTCAGACTGAGGTGCAGAAGTACTGTTACAGGGAGCAGAGGTTGGAGACTGAGGTGTAGCAGGACTGTTACAGAGAGCAGAGTTTAGAAACTGACGTGCAAAAGGACTGTTACAGAAAGCAGAGGTTGGAAATTGGGGTTCAGAAGGACCGTTTCAGAGAGCAGAGGTTGGAGACTGGGGTGCAGAAGGATTGTTAGAGAAAGCAACAGGTTGAAGACTGAGGTGCAGAAGGATAGATACAAAGAGCAGAGGTTGGAGACTGGGGTTCAGAATGACTCATTCAAAAAGCAGAGGTTGGAGACTGGGTTGCAGAAGGACGGTTACAAAGAGCAGAGGTTGGAAACTGGGGTACATAAGGTCTGTGACAGAGAGCAGATCTCGGAGACTGGGGAGCAGAAAGAATGTTGAAGAGGACATAGTTTTGAGACTGGGGTGGAGAAAAAATTTTACAGAGAGCAGAGTTTAAAAACTCGAGTGCAGAAAGATCTTACAGAGAGCAGAGGTTGGGACTGTATTGCAGAAGGACTGCTGCAGAGAGCAGACGTTGGAGACTGGAGTCCAGAAGGTTTGTTGCATTGAGAAGAGTTTGGAGACTGTGGTGCAGAAGGACTGTTGCAGAGAGCAGATGTTGGAGACGGGAGTGGAGAAGGACTGTTGCAGAGAGCAGATTTTAGAGACTCGGGTGCAGAAAGATTGTTATAGAGAGCAGGGGTTGGAGACTTAGGTGAAGAAGGAATGTTACAGAGAACAGCGTTTGGAGACTGGGGTGCAGAAGGACTGTTACCGAGAGCAGATGTTGGAGACTTCCGTTCTAATGGATGTTACAGAGAGCAGTGTTGTGGCAGACTGGGGTGCAAAAGGACAGTTGCAGAGAGCAGATGTTGGAGACCTGGGTGGAGAAGAATCATTGCAGAGAGCAGAGGTTAGAGACAGGCATGCAGAATGATCGTTGCATAGAGCAGAGTTTGGAGACATTTGTGCAGAAGGCCTGTTACAGAGAGGAGAGGTTGGAGACTGGGGTGCAGAAGGACTGTTATAGAGAGCAGTGTTTGGAGACTGAGTTGCTGAAGGATCTTACAGAGATCAGAGTGTGAAGACTGAGCTGCAGGTGGACAGCTACAGAGAGCAGTGGTTGGAGAGTGGGGTGCAGAAGAATCGTGGAGAGCAGAGGTTTCAGACTGAGGTACAGGTGGACTTTTTCAGAGAGAAGTAATTAGATACTGGGGTGTAGAAAGACTGTTACAGAGAGCAGAGTTTGGAAACTCAGGTGCAGAAAAACTGTTACAGGAAGCAGAGTTTGGAAATTAAGTTGCTGAAGGACCCTTACAGAGAGCAGAGTTTGGATACTGCGGTATAGGACTGTTACCTACAGCAGAGGTTGGAGACTGGAGTGCAGAAGGACTCCTACATAGAGCATAGGTTGGAGACTGAGGTGTAAAGGATAGATACAGAGAACAGATTTTGGAGACTGGGGTTCAGGCAGACTGATACAGAAAGCAGAGGTTGGAGACTGGGGTGTAGAAGGACCTTTACAAAGAGCAGAGGTTGGAAACTGTGAAACAGAAGGACTGTTAAAGAGAACAGATCTCAGAGACTTAGAGCAGAAGCACTGTTGCAGAGAGCGGAGGTTGGAGACTGGGGTGGAGAAGGAATGTTATAGAGATCAGAGTTTGGAAACTAGAGTGCAGAAGGATCTTATAGACAGCAGTGTTTGGAGACTGTGGAGAAGAAGGACTGATGCTGAGAGCAGAGGTTGGAGACTGGGGTCCAGAAGGATCCTTGCAGATAGCGGAGTTTGGAGACTGGGTGCAGAAAAAGTGTTGCAGAGACCAGATGTTGGAGACTGAGGTGCAGAAAGACTCTTAGAGAGAGCAAAATTTGGAGACTGGGGTGCAGAAGGACTATTCCAGAGAGAAGAGGTTGGAGACTGAGGTGCAAAATCCTGTTACATAGAGCAGACTTTGGACACTGGGGTGCAGAAAGATCGTTAAAATAAGCAGAGCTTGGAGACAGGGGTGCAGAAGGATCATACAGACAGCAGAAGTTGGAGACTGAGTTGGCAGAAGAACTATTGCAGTGATCAGAGGTTGGAGACTGGGGTGCAGTAGGATTATTGCAGAGAGCAGATTTTGGAGTTTGGGGTGCAGAAAGATCATTGTAGAGAGCAGAGGGTGGAGACTGGGTTGCAGAAGGCCTGCTATAGAAAGCAGAGTTTTGAGCCTGCCGTGCAGAAGGCCTGTTGCAGAGAGGAGAGTTTGGAGACTGGGGTGAAGAAGGACTGTTATAGAGAGCAGAGTTTGGAGACTGAGTTCCTGAAAAATCTTACAGAGAGCAGAGGTTGGAGACTGAGGTGCAGGTGGACTGTTACAGAGAGCAGTGGTTGGAGACTGGGGTGCAGAAGGACTGTTGCAGAGAGCAGAGGTTGGATACTGAGGTGCAGAAAGACTCTTAGAGAGAGCAAAATTTGGAGACTGGGATGCAGAAGGACTGATACAGAAAGCAGAGATTGGAGTCTGGGCTGCACAAAGACGTTTACAGAGAGCAGAGTTTGAAGACTGCAGTATAGTAGGACTGTTGCAGAGAGCAGACTTTGGAGACTGAGGTGCAGAAAGATAGATACTAAGAACAGAGGTTGGAGACTGGGGTTCAGAAAGACTGATACTGAAAGCAGAGTTTTGAGACTGGGGTGTAGAAGGACTGTTACAGAGATTAGCGTTTGGAGACTCAGGTGCAGAAGGACTGTTACAGGAAGCAGACTTTGAAATTGGGGTGCAGAAAGAATTTACAGAGAGCAGATTTTGGAGACTGCAGTATAGGACTGTTATCCAGAGCAGATGTTAGAGACTGGGGTGCAGAAGGACTCTTACATAGAGCACAGGTTGGATACTGAGGTGCAGAAGGATAGATACAGAGAACACAGGTTGGAGACTGGGGTTCAGACAGACTGTTACAGAAAGCAGAGGTTGAAGACTGGGGTGTAGAAGGACCGTTACGAAGAGCAGAGGTTGTAGACTGCGGAACAGAAGGACTGTTACAGAGAGCAGATGTTCGAGACTGGCGAGCAGAAAGACTGTTGTAGAGGACAAAGGTTGGAGACTGTGTTGGAGAAGGAATGTTACAGAGAGTAGAGTTTGGAAACTGGTGTGCAGATATATCTTACAGAGAGCAGAGGTTGGAGACTGTGGTGCAGAATAATTGTTGCAGAGAGAAAACATTGGAGACTGCGGTCCAGAAGGATCGTCGCAAAGAGCAGAGTTTGGAGACTGGGGTGAAGAAGGACTGTTAAAGAGAGCAGAGTTTGGAGACTGATGTGCGGCAGGACTGTTGCAGAGAGCAGATGTTGGAGACTGGTGTGGAAAAGAATCATTGCAGAGAGAAGAGGTTGGAGACTGTTGTGCAGAAGGACTGTTACAGAGTGCAGAGTTTAAAGACTTGGTTTTAAAAGGATTATCCAGAGAGCAGCGGTATGAGACTGAGGTGCAGAAGGACTGTTACAGAGAGCAGAGTTTGGATACAGCGGTGCAGAAGCATCTTACAGAGAGCAGAATTTGGAGACTGAGGTGCAGAAGGACTGTTGCAAAGATCAGAGGTTGGAGAGTGGGGTGCAGTTGGATCATTGCAGAGAGCTGATTTTGGAGACTGGGGTGCAGAAGGCCTGCTACAGAGAGAAGAGTTTGGAGACTGGCTTGCAGAAGGCCTGTTACAGAGAGGAGAGGTTGGAGACTGAGGTGCAGGTGGACTGTTACAGAGAGCAGTGTTTGGAGACTGGGGTGCAGAAGGATTGTGCAGAGATCAGAGGTTTGAGACTGATGTGGAGTTGGACTGTTACAAAGAGTAGAGGTTGGAGACTGAGGTGTAGAAGGACTGTTACAGAGAGGAGAGTTTGGAGACTAAGGTGCAGAAGGACTGTTATACAGACCAGTGTTTGGTGACTGGGTTCCTGAAGGATCTTACAGAGAGCAGAGGTTTGAGACTGAGGTGTAGAAGGACTGTTACAGAGAGAAGAATTTTGAAACTCAGGTGCAGAAGGACTGTTTCAGAAAGCAGAGGTTCGAAATTGGGCATCAGAAGGACCATTACAGAGAGCAGAGTTTGGAGACTGCGGTATAGCTCTGTTACCGAGAGCAGAGGTTGGAGACTGGGCTGCAGAAGAACTCTTACATAGAGCACAGGTTGGAGACTGAGGTGCAGAAGGATAGATACAGAGAACAGAGGTTGGAGACTGGGGTTCAGACAGACTGATACAGAAAGCAGAGATGAAGACTGGGGTGTAGAAGGATCGTTACAAAGAGCAGGGGTTGGAGACTGAGGTACAGAAGGACTGTTACAGAGAGCAGATCTCGGAGTCTGGGGAGCAGAAAAACTGTTGTAGCGCACAGAGTTTAGAGACTGGGGTGAAGAAGGAATGTTACAGAGAGCAAAGTTTGGAAACTGGAGTGCAGAAAGATCTGACAGAGAGCAGAGTTTGGAGACTGTGGTGCAGAAGGACTGTTGCAAAGAGCAGACATTTGAGACTGGGTTCCAAAAGGATCGTTCACGAGAGCAGATTTTAGAAACTGGGGTGCAGAAGGACTGCTACACAGAGCAGAAGTTGAAGACTGAGGTGCAGAAAGACTGTTAGAGAGAGCAGAGTTTGGAGACTAAGGTGCAGAAGGAGTGTTAATGAGAGCAGAGTTTTGAGACTTGGGTTCAGATGGATCTTACAGAGAGTAGAGTTTGGAGACTGGGGTTCAAAAGGACTGTTGCAGAGACCAGATGTTGGAGACTGGGGTGGAGAAGAATCGTTGCCGAGAGCCGATGTTGGAGACTGGGGTGCAGAAGGATCGTTTCAGAGAGAAGATTTTGGAGACTGGGGTGCAGAAGGCCTGCTACAGAGAGAAGAGTTTGGAGACTGACGTGCAGAAGGCCTGTTGCAGAGAGAAGAGGTGGGAGACTGGGGTGCAGAAGCACAGTTATAGAGAGCAGAGTTTGGAGACTGGGTTGCTGAAGGTTCTTACAGAGAGGAGAGGTTGGAGACTGAGGTGCAGGTGGACTGTTACAGAGAGCAGTGTTTGTAGACTGGGGTGCAGAAGGATCGTGAAAAGAGCAGAGGTATCAGACTGAGGTTCAGTAGGACTGTTACAGAGAACAGAGGTTGGAGACTGAGGTGTAGAATCACTGTTACAGAGAGCAGAGTTTGGAGACTGAGGTGCAGAAGGACTGTTACAGAAAGCAGAGGTGGGAAGTTGGGGTGCAGATGGACCGTTACAGAGACCAGAGGTTAGAGACTGCGGTATAGAAAAACTGTTACAGAGAGCAGAGTTTGGAGGCTGGGGTGCAGAAAAAATGTTACAGAGAGCACAGGTTGAAGACTGAAGTGCAAAAGGATAGATACAGAGAGCAGAGGTTTGAGAATGAGGTTCAAAAGGACTGATATAGAAAGCAGAATTTGGAGACTGGGGTGCTGAAAGACCGTTACGGAGAGCAGAGGTTGGAGATTGGGGAGCACAATGACTGTTGCAGAGGACAGAGGTTGGAGACTGGGGTGCGGCAGGACATGTGCAGAAGGCAGAGGTTAAAAAAGGGGTGGAGAAGGAATGTTACAGAGAGCAGAGTTTGGAAACTGGAGTGCAGAAGGATCTTACAGAGAGAAGAGTTTGGAGACTGTTGTGCAGAAGGATTGTTACAGAGAGCAGAGGTTGGAGACTGGGGTCCAGAAGGATCGGTGCAGAGAGGAGAGTTTGGAGACTGCGGTGTAGAAGGACTGTTGAAGAGAGCAGAGGTTTAAGACTGGGGTGCAGAAGGACTGTTGTAGAGAGCAGAAATTGGAGATTGGAGTGCAGAAGCACTGTTTCAGAGAGCAGAGGTTGGAGTCTGATGTGCAGAAAGACTCTTACAGAGAGCAGAGCTTGGAGACTGGGGTGCAGAAGGACTGCTACTGAGACCAGAGGTTTGAGACTGTGGTGCAGAAGGACTGTTGCAAAGATCAGAGGTTAAAAACTGTGGTGAAGTAGGATCATTGCAAAGAGCAGGGATTGGAGACTGGGGTGCAGATGGATCCTAGGAGAGACTAGATTTTGTAGACTGGCATGCAGAAGGCCTGCTACAGAGAGAAGAGTTTGGAGACTGGGGTGCAGAAGTCCTGTTACAGAGAGGAGAGGTGGGAGACTGGGGTGCAGAAGGACAGTTATAGAGAGCAGTTTGGAGACTGGGTTGCTGAAGGTTCTTACAGAGAGCAGAGGTTGGAGACTGAGGTGCAGGTGGACTATTACAGAGAGCAGTGTTTGTAGACTGGGGTTCAGAAGGATCGTGACGAGAGCAGAGATGTTAGACTGAGGTTCAGTAGGACTGTTACAGACAACAAAGTTTGGAGACTGAGGTGTAGAAGCACTGTTACAGAGAGCAGAGTTTGGAGACTGAGGTGCAGAAGGACTGTTACAGAAAGCAGAGGTTGGAAACTGGGGTGCAGTTGGACCGTTACAGAGACCAGAAGTCGGAGACTGCGGTATAGAAAAACTGTTAGAGAGAACAGAGTATGGAGACTGGGGTGCAAAAGGAATGTTACAGAGAGCACAGGTTGGAGACTGAAGTGCAGAAGGATAAATACAGAGAGCAGAGGTTTGAGACTGAGGTTCAAAAGGACTGATACAGAAAGCAGAGTTTGGGGTGCTGAAAGACTGTTACGGAGAGCAGAGTTGGAGACTGGGGAGCACAATGACTGTTGCAGAGGAAAAAGGTTGGAGACTGGGGTGCCAAGAACACGTGCAGAAGGAAGAGGTTAAAGAATCCGGTGGAGAAGGAATGTTACAGAGAGCAGAGTTTGGAAACTGGAGTGCAGAAAGATCTTACAAAGAGCAGAGTTTGGAGACTGTGGTGCAGAAGGATTCTTACAGAGAGCAGAGTTTGGAGACTGGGGTCCAGAAGGATCGGTGGAGAAAGGAGAGATTGTAGACTGGGGTGCAGAAGGACTCTTGCAGAGAGCAGAGGTTTGAAACTGGGGTGTACAAGTACTGTTGCAGAGAGCAGAGGTTGGAGACTAGAGTGCAGGAGGACTGTTTCAGAGAGCAGAGGTTGGAGTCTGATGTGCAGAAAGACTATTACAGAGAGCAGATTTTGAAAATTGGGGTGCAGAAGGACCTTTACAGAGAGCAGAGGTTGGAGACTGGGGTGCAGAAGGACTCTTACATAGAGCACAGGTTGGAGACTGAGGTGCAGAAGGATTGATACAGAGAGCAGAGGTTGGAGACTATGGTTCAGACAGACTGTTACAAAAAGCAGAGGTTGGAGACTGGGGTGTAGAAGGACCGTTACAAAGAGCAGAGTTTGGAGACTGCGGAAAAGAAGGACTGTTACAGAGAGCAGATCTTGGAAACTGGGGAGCAGAAGGACTGTTGCAGAGGACAGAGGTTTGAGACTCGGTTGGAGAAGGAATGTTACAGAGAACAGAGTTTGGAAACTGGAGTGCAGAAGAATCTTACAAAGAGAAGAGGTGGGAGACTGTGTTGCAGAAGGACTGTTGCAGAGAGCAGACTTTGGAGACTGTGGTCCAGAAGGATCCTTGCAGAGAGCAGAGTTTTGAGACTGGGGTTCAGAAGGACTGTTCCAGAAAGCAGATGTTGAAGACTGGGGTGCAGACAGACTGTTCCAGAGAGCAGAGGTTGGAGACTGGGGTTCAGATGGATCTTTCAGAAGCAGAGTTTGAAGACTGGGTTGCAAAGGACTGTTGCAGAGAGCAGAATCTTGAGACTGGGGTGGAGAAGAATCGTTGCAGAGAGAAGAGGTTGGACACTGGTGTGCAGAAGGCCTGTTACAAAGAGCAGAGTTTGGAGACTTGGTGGCAGAAGTCCTCGTATAGAGAGCAGAGGTTGGAGACTGTTGTGAAGAAGGACTGTTACAGAGTGCAGAGTTTAAAGACTGTGTTGCAGAAGGATCTTAAAGAGAGCAGAGTTGGGAGACTGAGGTGAAGAAAGACTGTTACAGAGAGCAGAGGTAGGAGACTGGAATGCAGAATGGTCGTTGCAGAGAGCAGAGTTTTCAGACTGAGGTACAGAAGAACTGTTGCAGAGAGCAGATGTTGGAGACTGGGGGGCAGAAGGACTGATAAAGAAAGCAGAGGTTGGAGACTGGGGTGCAGAACGACCGTTACAGAAAGGAAAATTTGGAGACTGCAATACAGGAGGATTGTTACAGAGAGAAGAGGTTGGAGACTGGGGTGGAGAAGAAGTGTTTCAGAGTGCAGATGTTGGATACTGGTGTGTAGAAGAACTGTTGCAGAGAACAGAGTTTGGAGACTGTGGTGCAGAAGAACTTTGAAGGAGAGCAGAGATTGGAGAATGAGGTGCAGAAAGAATGTTACAGATAGCAAAGTTTTGAGACTAGGGTGCAGAATTACTGATAGAGAAAGCAGAGGTTGAGTCTGGGGTGCAGAAGGACCGTTACAGAGAACAAAAGTTGGAGACTGGTTAAGAAGGACTGTTGCAGATAGCAGAGGTTAAAGAATGGGGTGCAGAAGAACTTTTACAAAGACCAGAGGTTAGAAAATGGGGAGCAGAATTAAGGTTGCAGAGTTCAGAGGTTGGAGACAGAGGTGCAGAAGGACTGTTACAGAGAGCAGAGTTTGGAAACCCTGTTGCAGAAGGACTGATACAGAAAGCAGAGGTTTGAGACTCTGGTGCAGAAGGACCGTTACAGAGAGCAGAGTTTGGAGACTGCGGTATAGAAAGACTGTTACAGAAAACAAAGGTTGGAGACTGGTGTGCAGAAGAACTGTTGCAGAAAGCACAGGTTTGAGACTGAGTGCAGAAGGATAGATACAGAGAGCAGAGGTTGGAGATTGGTATTCAGAACGACTGATTCAAAAATCAGAGTTTGGAGACTGGGTTGCAGAAGGATTGTTACAGAGAGCAGAGGTTGGAGACTGCGGTACATAAGGACTGTTACAGAGAGCAGAGTTTGGAGACTGGGGAGTAGAAGGACTGTTGCAGAGAACAGAGGTTGGAGACTGGGTTGCAGCAGGACCGTTGAAGAAAGCAGATGATAGAGACTTGGTTGGAGAAGGAATGTTACAGAGAGAAGCGTTTAGAAACTGGGGTGCAGAAAGACCTTACAGAGAGCAGAGTTTAGAAACTGGGGTGCAGAAGGACCTTGCAGAGAGCACAGGTTGGAGACAGGGGTGCAGTAAAACTGTTGAGGAGAGGAGACGTTGGAGACTGGGGTGCAGAAGGATCGTTGCAGAGAGCAGAGGTTGGAGACTGAGGTGCAAAAAGACTGTTACAGAGTGTAGAGGTTGGAGATTGGGATGCAAAAAACCTGTTACAGAGAGCAGAGTTTGGAGACTGGGGTGCAGAAGAACTGTTACAGAGAGCAGAGTTGTTAGACAAAGTTGCAGAAGGATCTTACAGAGAGCAGAGATTGTAGACCGAGGTGCAGCAGGAGTGTTACAGAAAGCAGAGGTTGGAGACTGGGGTCCAGAAGGCCTTTTATAGAGAACAGAGTTTGGAGAATGGCTCCAGAAGGACTATTACAAATAGCAGAGTTTGGAGACTGGTTTGCAGAAAAATTTTACAGAGAGCAGATGTTTGAGACTGACATGCAGAAGGACTGTTGCAGAGAGCAGAGTTTGGAGATTTGTGTGCAGAAGAATCGTTGTAGAGAGCAGAGGTTTGATACTGGGGTGCCAAATAACTGTTACAGAGAGCAGAGTTTTTAGACAAGGTTTCAGAAGGATCTTACAGAGAGCAGAAATTGTAGACCGAGGTGCAGGAAGACTGTTAGAGACAGCGTATTTTGGAAACTGGGGTGCACAAGAATTGATGCAGACAGCAGAGTTTCCAGACTGAGGAACAGAAGGAATGTTGCTAAGAGGAGATGTTGGAGACTTGGGTGCAGAAGGACTTTTGCAGAGAGCAGATGTTGGATACTGGGATGCAGAAGGATCTTTGCAGAGAGCAGAGGTTGGAGACTGGGGTGCATAAGGACTGTTGAAGATAGCAGAGTTTGGATATGAAGTTCAGAAGGACTGTTACAGAAAGCAGAGTTTGTAGACTGGGGAGCAGAAGGACTGATACAGAAAACAGAGGTTGGAAACCATCGTTCAGAAGGACTTATACAGAGAGCAGAGGTTGGCAACTGGATTGCAGAAGGAGTGTTGCAAAGAACAGAGGTTGGAGACTGAGGTGCAGAAGGACTGTTACAGAGAGCAGAATTTTTAGACAAGGTTGCAGAAAGATCTTACAGAGAGCAGAGTTTGAAGACCTAGGTGCAGCAGGACTCTTAAAGAGAGCAGAGGTTGGAGACTTGGGTGCAGAATGCCTGTTATGAAGAGCAGAGTTTGGAGAAGGGCTCCAGAAGGACTGTTACAGATGGCAGAGTTTAGAGACTTGGATGCAGAAGGATTTTACAGAGAGAAGATGTTGGAGACTGAGGTGAAGAAGGACTGTTACAGAGAGTAGAGATTGGAGACTGAGTTTCAGAAGGATCGTCGCAGACAACAGAAGTTGGAGAATGGGGTGCAGAAGGATCGTTGCAGAAAGCAGAGTTTCCAGACTGAGATGCAGATGGACTGTTACACAGAGCAGAGGTTGAAGACTGAGGTGAAGAAGGACAGTTACAGAGAGCAGATGTGGGAGACAGGGGTGCAGGACTGATACAGAGCAGAAGTTGGTGACTGAGGTACAGAAGGACTGTTAGAGAGAGCAGAAATTTGAGACTCGGGTGCAGAAGGATGATTGCAGAGAGCAGAGTTTTCAGACTGAGGTACAGAAAAACTGTTGCAGAGAGCATATGTTTGAGATTGGGGTGCACATAGACTGTTGCAGCGAGCAGAGGTTGGAGACTAGGGTGCAGAGGGATCGTTGCAGAGCGCAGAGGTTGGAGACTGGGGTGCAGAAGGCCTGTTACAGAGAGTAGAGTTTGGAGACTCAGGTGCAGAAAGACCGCTGAAGAGAGTAGATGTTGAAGACTGTGTTGCAGAAGGATCATTGCAGAGAGCAGAGGTTAGAGACTGGGGTGCAGAAGGACTGATACAGAAAGCAGAGGTTGGAGACTCGGATGAAGAAGTACCCTTACAGAGAGCAGTGGTTGGAGAATGCAGTACAGAAGGACTGTTACAGACAGCAGCGGTTGCAGACTGAGGTGCAGAAGGACTGTTACAGAGGGCAGAGTTTGGAGACTGTGGTGCAAAATGACTGATACAGATAGCAGAGGTTGGATACTTGGGGTGCATAAGGACCCTTACGGAGAACAGAGGATTGAGACTGCGGTACAATAGGACTGTTACCGAGAGCAGAGGTTGGAGACTGGGGTGCAGAAGAACTGATATAGAGAACAAAGGTTGGAGACTTAGGTTCAGAAGGATCGTTGAGTCAAGCAGGTTATGGAGACTGGGGTGTAGAAGGACTGTTGCAGAGAGCAGTGATTGGAGACTGAGGTACATAAAGACTTTTACAGAGAGCAGAATTTGGAGACTGGGGTGCAGAATAACTGTTGTAGTGATCAGAGTTTGGAGACTGGGGTGCAGAAAAACCATTGCAGAAAGCAGAGGTTCGAGACTGGGTTTTACAAGGATCTTACAAAGAGGAGAGTTAAGACACTGAGGTGCAGAAGGACTGTTGCAGAGACCAGATGTTGAAGTTTGGGGCGCAGAAGTACTGTTGCAGAGAACAGAGGTTAAAGTCTGAGGAGCAAAGGGACTGTTACAGAGAGCAGAGTTTGGAGACTGGGGTGCAGAAGGCCTGTTACAGAGCGCAGAGGTTGGAGACTGGGTACAGAAGGGCTGTTACAGGGAGCAGAGTTTGGTGACTTTGGTTTCAGAAGAATATAACGTAGAGCAGAGTTCGGAGACTGCGGTGCAGAAGGATTGTTACAGAGAGCAGAGAGGTTGGCGACTGGGGTGCAGTAGGATTATTGCAGAGAGCAGAGGTTGGGGATTGGTGTGCAGAAGGATCGTTGCAGAGAGCAGAGTTTGGAGACTTGGGTGCAAAAGGACGGTGGCAGAGAGCAGATTTTGGAGACTGGGATGCAGAAGGACTGTTACACAGAAAAGAGGTTGACGACTGGAGTGAAGAAGGACTGTTGCAGAGAGCAGAGTTTGGAGACTGGGGTGCAGGAGGACTGTAATAGAGAGCAGATGTTGGAGACTGAGATACAGAAGGACTGTTACAGAGAGCAGAGTTTGGAGACTGGGGTGCAAAAGGACTAATACAGAAAGCAGAGGTTTGAGAATGGGATGAAGAAGGACTGTTTCAGAGAGTAGATGTTAAAGACTGGGGTGCAGAAGAACTGTTGCAGAGAGCAAAAGTTGGAGACTGGGGTGCAGAAGGATGTTGCAGACAGCAGAGGTTGGAGAGTGGCATGGAGACGAACTGTTGCACAGAGCAGAGGTTGGAGACTGCGGTGCAGAAAGACTGTTCCAAAGAGCAGAGTTTGGAGACTGCAATACAGGAGGACTGTTACAGAGAGCAGAGGTTGGAGACTGAGGTGCAGAAGAAATGTTACCGAGAGCAATGGATGGAGACTGGGGTGCAGAACAATTTTTGCAGGAAGCAGAGGTTGGAGACTGACATGTTGAAGGACTCTTGCAGACAACAGAGGTTGGAGAATGGGGTGCAGAAGGACCGTTGCAGAGAGCAGATGTTGGAGATCGAGGTGCAGAAGGATTGTTAAAGAGAGCAGAGGTTGGAGATGGGGGTGAAGAAGGACTGTTACAGAGGTCAGAGTTAGGAGACTGGGGTGCAGAAGGATCTTTCAGAGTGCAGAGGTTGGAGACTGCGTTGCAGACGAACTGTTGCACAGAGCAGATGTTTGAGACTGGGGTGCATAAGGACTGTTACAAACAGCAGAGTTTCGAGACTTTGTTGCAGAAAGATCTTACATAAAGCAGAGGTTGGAGACTGAGGTGCAGAAGAAATGATACCCAGAGAAGAGTTTGGATACTGAGGTGCAGAAGTACTGTTGCCGAGACTAGAGGTTGGAGACTTTCATGCATAAGGACCATTGCAGAGAGCAGAGGTTCGAGACTGGGATGGAGAAGGAATGTTACAGAGAGCAGAGTTTGGAAACTGGTGTGTAGATGGATCTTACAGAGAGCAGAGGTTGGAGACTGGGGTTCAGAAGGACTGTTGCAGAGACAGAGGTTAGAGACTAAGTTGCAGAAGGACTGTTACAGAAAGCAGAGTTTAGAGACTTTGGTGCATAAGGATTTTTGCAGAGATCAGAGTTTTCAGACTGATGTACAGAAGGACTGTTGCAGAGAGCAGATGTTGGAGACTGGGGTGCAGAAGGATCGTTGCAGAGAGCAGAGGCTAGAGATTGTGGTGCAGTACGACCATTGCAGAGGTAAGAGTTTGGGAACTGAATGGCAGAAGGATTGTTACAGAGAACAGAATTTGAATACTGGGGTGCAGAAGGACTGTTTCAGAGAGCAGAGGTTGGAAACTGGGGTTTAGAAAGACTGTGGCAGAGAGCAGAGCTTGGAGACTGGGGTGCAGAAGGACTGTTACAGAGAGCAGAGTTTGGAGACTGGGTGGAAGAAGGATCTTACATTGAGAAGAGGTTGGAGACTGAGATGAAGAAGAAATGTTACAGAGAGCACTGGATGAAGACTGGGGTGGAGAACTATTTTTGCAGGGAGCAGATATTGAAGACTGACATGCTGAAGGACTCTTGCAGACAACAGAGGTTGGAGAATGGGGTGCAGAAGGACCGTTGCAGAGAGCAGATGTTGGAGACTGAGGTGCAGAAGGATTGTTAAAGAAGGCAGAGCATGGAGACTGGGGTGAAGAAGAACTGTTACGGTGATTAAAGTTTGGAGACTGGGGTGCAGAAGGATCTTTCAGAGTGCAGAGGTTGGAGACTGCGTTGCAGATGAACTGTTGCACAGAGCAGAGGTTTGAGACTGGGGTGCATAAGAACTGTTACAAACAGCAGAGCTTCGAGACTTTTTTGCAGAAAGATCTTACATGAAGCAGAGGTTGGAGACTGAGGTGCAGAAGAAATGATACCCAGAGCAGAGTTTGAATACTGAGGTGCAGAAGGACTGTTGCTGAGACCAGAGGTTGGAGACTTTCGTGCATAAGGACCGTTGCAGAGAGCAGAGGTTCGAGACTGGAATGGAGAAGTAATGTTACAGAGAGCAGAGTTTGGAAACTGGGGTGTAGAAGGATCTTACAGAGAGCAGAGGTTGGAGACTGGGGTTCAGAAGGACTGTTACAGAGAGCAGAGGTTAGAGACTGAGTTGCAGAAGGACTGTTACAGAAAGCAGAGTTGAGAGACTGTGGTGCACAAGGATTTTTGCAGAGATCAGAGTTTTCAGACTGATGTACAGAAGGACTGTTGCAGAGAGTAGATGTTGGAGACTGGGGTGCAGAAAAATCATTGCAGAGAGCAGAGGCTAGAGACTGGGGTGCAGTAGGACTATTGCAGAGGTCAGAGTTTGGGAACTGAGTTGCAGTAGGATTGTTATGGAGAACATAATTTTGATATTGGGGTGCAGAAGGACTTTTTTCAGAGAGCAGAGGTTGGAAACTGGGGTTTAGAAAGACTGTGGCAGAGAGCAGAAGTTGGAGACTTGGGTGCAGAAGGTCTGTTACAGAGAGCAGAGTTTGGAGACAGGGTTGCAGAAGGATCTTACTGAGAGCAGAGTTTGGAGACTAAGGTGGAACAAGACTGTTACAGAGAGCAGAGTTTGGAGACTGGGGTGCAGAAGGATCATTGAAGAGAACCGAGTTTTCAGACTGAGGTGCAGAAGGACTGTAGGAGATTACATAGGTTGGAGACTGGGGTGCAGAAAGATTTTTGCAGAGAGCAGAGGTTTGACACAGGGGTTCAGAAGGACTGTTACAGAGAACAGAGTTTGTAGACTGGGGTGCAGAAGGAAAGTTGCAGACTGCAGAGTTCGGAGACTGCCATACAGGAAAACTGTTACAGAGAGCAGAGGTTGGAGAATGGTTTATAGAAGAACTGTTTCAGAGTGCAGATGTTGGAGACTGGGGTTCAGAAGAACTGTTGCTGAGGGCAGAGTTTGGAAACTGGGGTGCAGAAGAACTGTCGCAGAGAACAGAGGTTGGAGACTGAGGTGCAGAAAAATGTTACAGAGAGCAAAGATTGGAGACTGGGGTGCAGATTCACTGATACAGAAAGCAGAGGTTGAGACTGGGGTGCAGAAGAACCGATACAGAGAGCAGAGGTTAGAGACTGTAGTACAGAAGGACTGTTGCAGAGAGCAGAGGTTAGAGAATGGGGTGCACAAAGACTGTTACAGAGAGCAGAGGTTAGAGAATGGGGTGCAGAAGTAAGTTTGCATAGTTAAGAGGTTGGAGAGAAAGGTGCAGGAGTACTGTTACAGAAAGCAGAGGTTGGAATCTGTGGTTCAGAAGGACTTATACAGAAAACAGAGGTTTGAGACTGGGGTGCAGAAGGACCATTAGAGAGAGAAGAGGTTGGAGAATGCGGTAGAGAAGGACTGTTACAGAGGGCAGAGGTTTAAGACTGGAAAATAGAAGGACTGTTGCAGAGAACAGATGTGGTAGACTGGGTTGCAGCAGGACCGTTGAGGAAAGCAGAGGTTGTAGACTGGGTTGGAGAAGAATGTTACAGAGAGCAATGTTTGGAAATTGGGGTGCAGAAGGACCTTACAAAAAACAGAGGTTGGAGCCTGGGGTGCAGAAGGAGTGTTAAGGAGAGGAGACGTTGGAGACAGGGGTGCAGAAGGACGGTTGCAGAGAGCAGAGGTTGGAGACTGAGGTG
Source organism: Ictidomys tridecemlineatus (assembly GCF_052094955.1). Classification (NCBI taxonomy): domain Eukaryota; kingdom Metazoa; phylum Chordata; class Mammalia; order Rodentia; family Sciuridae; genus Ictidomys; species Ictidomys tridecemlineatus. The sequence goes on along the minus strand of NW_027521163.1, from coordinate 84,594 downwards.
CAGAAAAACAGTTACAGAGAGCAGAGTTGGAGTCTGGGTTGCAGAAGGATCGTTTAAGAGAGCAGATGTTGGAGACTGAGTTGCAGAAGAATCGTTGAAGAGAGCAGAAGTGTAGACTGGGCTGCAGAAGGTTGGTTACAGAGAGAAGAGTTTGGAGACTGCGGTGCAGAAGGACTGTTACAGAGAGCACAGGTTGGAGACTGGGGTGCAGAAGGAATGTTGCAGAAAGAAGAGGTTGGAGACTGGGGTGCAGAAGGACTGTTTCAGAGAGAAGAGGTTGGAGACTGAGATACAGAAGGATTGTAACACAGAGCAAACGTTGGAAACTGGGGTGAAGAATTATGATACAGAAAGCAGAGGTGTGAGACTGGGGTGCAGAAGGACTGTTTCAGAGAGCAGAGTTTGGAGATTGGGGTTTATAAGGCCTGCTACAGAGAGAAGAGGTTGGAGACTGGGTTGCAGAAGGACTGTTATAGAGAGCAGAGTTTTGAGGCTCAGTTGAAGCAGGACTGTTACAGAGAGCAGAGTTTTGTGACTGAGGTGCAAAAGGACTGTTACAGAAAGCAGAGTTTGGAAATTGGTGTACAGAGGGACCGTTACAGAGAGCAGAGGTTGGAGACTGCGGTATAGAAAGACTGTAAAAGAGAGCAGAGGTTTGAGAATACAGTGCAGAAGGACTGTTACAGAGAGCAGAGGTTGGAGACTGGGGTGCAGAAGGATTGTTACAGAGAGCAGAGTTTGGAGACTGGGGTGCAGAAGGACTGTTAAACAGAGCAGAGGTTGAAGACTGTGGTGTAGAAGGACTGTTGCAGAGAGCAGATCCTGGAGACTTGGGTGAAGAACGACTGTTGCCAAGAGCAGATTTTGGAGACTGAGGTGCAGAAGGACTGTTGCAGAGACCACAGGTTGGAGACGGGCGCAGAAGGACTTTAGCAGAGAGCAGCGGTTGGAGACTGGGGTGAAGAAGTCTTGTTATAGAGAACAGACTTTGGAGACTGGGGTGCAGAAGGCCTGTTACAGAGAGGAGAGTTCGGAGAAGGGGTGCAGAAGGACTGTTAGAGAGGGCAGAGTTTGGAGACTGGGTTGCAGAAAGATCTTAGAGAGAACAGATATTAGAGACTGAGGTGTAGAATGATTGTTGCAGAGAGAAGAGTTTGGAGACTGGGGTGCAGAAGGCCTGTTACAGAGAGCAGAGTTTGGAGACTGGGTTGAAGAAGGCCTGTTACATAGAGCAGAGGTTGAAGACTGGGGTGCAGAAGCACTGTTATAGAAAGCAAAGTTAGGAGACTGGGTGGCACAAAAATCTTACAGAGCAGAGTTTGGAGACTGAGGTGCAGGAAGACTGTTACAGAGAACAGTGGTTGGAGACTGGGGTTCAGATGGATCGTGTAGAGAGAAGAGGTTTCAGACTGAGGTGTAGATCTACTGTTATGGAGAGCAGAGGTAGGAGACTGAGGTGCAGAAGGACTGTTACAGGAAGCAAATTTTGGAGACTGTGTTGCACAAGGATCTTACATAGAGCAGAGTTTGGAGACTGAGGTGCATTAGGACTGTTACAGAGAGCAGATGTTGAAGTATGGGGTGCAGAAAGATTGTTGCAGAAAGCAAAATTTTCAGACTGAGATGCAGAAGGACTTTTGCAGAGAGCAGATGTTGGAGACTGGGGTGCACATGGTTCGTTGCAGAGAGCAGAAGTTGGAGACTGCAGTACAGAAGGACTGTTGCAGAGAGCAGAGGTTGGAGACTAGGGTACAAAAGGACTTTTTCAGAGAGCAGATGTTGGATACTGTTTTTCAGCAGGACTGTAGCAGAGAGTAGAAGTTGGAGAATAGGTTGCAAAAGGACTTTTGCAGAGAGCAGAGGTTGGAGACTGAGGTTCAGATGGATGGACAAAGAAAGCAGACGTTGGAGACTGGCGTGCAAAAGGACCTCTACAGAGAGCAGAGTTTGGAGACTGTGGTACAGAAGGACTGTTACATAGAGCAGAGTTTGGAGACAAGGGAGCATAAGGAGTGTTCCAGAGTACAGAGATTGGAGACTGGGGTGCATCAGGACCGTTGCAGAAAGCAGAGGTTGGAGACTAGCGTGGAGAAGGAATATTACCGAGAGCAGAGTTTGGAAACTGGGGTCAGATATTTCAAAGAGCAGAGGTTGGAGACTGGGGTGCAGAAGGATCGTTGCAGAGAGAAGAGTTTAGACACTGGGGTTCAGAAAGACTGTTGCAGAGAGCAGATTTTAAAGACTGAAGTGCAGAAGGACTGTTTAGAGAGCAGATGTTGGAGACTTGGGTGCAGAAGGACTCTTGGACAGAGCAGATGTTGAAGACTGAGGGGAAGAAGGACTGTTACACAGAACAGAGTTTGGAGACTGGGGTGCAGAAGGCCTGTTACAGAGAGAAAAGTTGGGAGAAGGCGTGCAGAAGGACTGTTACAGAGGGCAGAGTTTGGAGTCTGGGTTGTAGAAGGTACTTACAGAGAGCAGTTGTTGGATAGTGAGATACAGAGGGACTTTTACAGAGAGTAGATGTTGGAGACTGAGGCACAGAAATATTGTTACAGAGAGAATAGCTTGGAAACTGGGGTGCAGAAGGATTTTTACAGAGAGCAGAGTGTGGAGACTGGGTTGCAGAAGGATCTTACATAGAGAAGAGGTTGGAGACTGTGGTGTAGAAGCACTTTAACAGAGAGTAGTGGTTGGAGACTCAGGTGCAGAAGGACCATTGCAGAGAGCAGAGGTTGTAGACGGAGGTGCAGAAAGCTTGTTAGAGAGAGCAGAGGTTGGAGACTGGGGTCTAGAAGGACTGTAGCAGAGAGCAAATGTTGGAGACTAAGGTGCAGAGGGACAGTTACACAGAGCACAGGTTGGAGACTGGGGTGCAAAATGACTGATACAGAAAGCAGAGGTTGGAGACTCTGGTGTAGAAGTACCCTTACAGAGAGCATATGTTGGAGAATGCAGTACAGAAGGACTGTTATAGAGAGCAGAGTTATGAGACTGGGGTGCAAAAGGACTGTTGCAGAGAGCAGAGGTTGCAGACTGACTTGCAGAAGGACTATTAAAGAGGGAAGAGTTTTGAGACTGTGGTGCAAACCGACAGATACAGGAAGCAGAATTTGGATACTGAGGTGCATAGGACCCTTGCGGACAACAGCAGTTGGAGACTGCGGTAGAGAAGGACGGTTACAGAGAGCAGAGTTTGGAGACTGGAGTGCAAAAAAACTGATGTAGAGACCAGAGGTTGGAGACTGGGGTGCTGAAGGATCGTTGGGGCGAGCAGAGTATGGAGACTGGTGTGTAGAAGGACTGTTTCAGAGAGCAGATGTTAGAGACTTGGGTGAAGAAGGACTGTTGCATAGAGCAGAGTTTGGAGACTGAGTTACAGAAGGACTGTAAAAGAGAGCAGAGGTTGGAGACTGGGGTGCAGAAGGATTATTGCAGAGAGCAGATTTTTCAGACTGAGGTACAGAAGAACTGTTGCAGAGAGCAGATTTTGGAGACTGGGGTTCAGAAAGACTGTTGCAGGGAGCAGAGATTTGAGACTAGGGTGCAGAAGGATTGCTGCAGAGAGTAGAGGTTGGAGACTGGAGTGCAGAAGAATCGTTGGTTCGAGCAGAGTATGAAGACAGGGATGTAGAAGGACTGCTGCAGGGAACAGAGGTTGGAGTCTGAGGTGCAGAAGGACCATTGCTGAAAGCAGAGGTTGGAGACTGGGTTTCAAAGAATCCTACAGAAAGTATAGTTTGGACACTGAGGTGCAGAAGGGCTGTTGCAGGGAAGAGGTTGGAGATTGGGGTGCAGAAGTACTTTTGCAGAGAAAAGAGGTTGGATTCTGAGGTGCAGAAGGACTTTTACAGAGAAAAGAGGTTGGAGACTGGTTTGCAGAATGACTGACACATAACGCAGAGTTTGGAGACTCTGCTGTAGAAGGACTGTTACAGAGAGCAGAGGTTGAAAACTGTGGTGCAGAGGGATTGTTGCAGAGAGCAGAAGTTTCAGAGTAAGGTGCAGAAGGAGCGTTACAGAGAATAGAGTTTGTAGACTCTGGTGCAGAAGGACTGATACAGAAAGCAGAGGTTAAAGACTGGGGTGTAGAAGGACTGTTGCAGAGAGCAGAGTTTGGAGATTTGGTTGGAGAAGGACTGTTGAAGACAGCAGATGTTGGAGACTGAAGTGCAGAAGGAATGTTGCAGAGAGCAGAAATTAGAGACTGGGGTGCATATGGACTATTGCAGAGAGTAGAGGTTGCAGACTGAGGTGCAGAAAGCCTGATACAGACAGCAGAGTTTTGAGATTGTGGTGCTAAAGGACTGATACAAAAAACAGAGGTTGGAGAATGCGGTGCAGAAGGACCCTTACAGAGAATAGAGTTTGGAGACTGCAGAACAGAAGGACTGTTACAGAGAGCAGAGGTTTTAGACTGGGGTGCAGAATAACTATTGTAGCGATCCGAATTTGAAGACTGGGGTGCAGAAGGACCATTGCAGAAAGCAGAGTTTGGAGACTGGGTTTCAGAAGATCTTACAGAGAGCAGAGTTTGGACACAGAGGTGCATAAGGGCTGTTGCAGAGTGCAGAGGTTAAAGATTGAGGTGCACTAAAACTGTTGCAGAGAACAGAGGTTGGAGTCTGAGGTATAGAAGTACTATTACAAAGAGCAGAGGTTGGAGACTGGGGTGCAGAATGAATGATACATAACGCAGAGTTTGGAGACTCGGGTGCAGAAGGACCGTTACAAAGAGCAGAGGTTAGAGACTGGTTTGGAGAAGGACCCTTACAGAGAACAGAGGTTAAAGACTGCGGTACAGAAGAACTGTTGTTGTGAACAAGGTTGGAGACTCAGGGGCAGAGGGACCATTGCAGAGAGCAGTGGTTAAAGACTGCAGTACAGAAGCAGGAAAAATCCAAAGGACAGAGTGCCTGGGATCCCAATTGCCAACTGTGGGACCCCGGAGATCCAGGCCGACTGATTCGTGCGGCCTGCCCTGCGGCTACAGAAGGCGTGGCGCCCCAGGGAAGCCATTAATTAGCAAGCAGGGAGAGGCTTGGCTGAGACCAGGTGGAATCCCGCCAGCCAAGCCCACACTGACCCCCGGGCTGAGTTCGGGAGTTTAGACAGGGAAGGAAGCGGTACAGTCCCATCCCCCACAGCGGACACTCCGCCAAGGCAATCAGCAGTCAGCATCTTGAACAGCTGAAATTTCCACCGCCATTCTCCGACAGATCTCAACAACAAAACAGGTGTGTGGCACTCAGCCCATCCCCCATACATTGGGAACTCGCATAAAATCTCTCCTAGGCCTGCCGGGGGAGGGAGAATCAGAGTGAGCCTGCATAAAGACTAGGGGGGAATTAGAGGCACCTGACCTGCAACCCCCCCTACCCATCTGCAGCCAAAACGAAACCTGTCTAGCTAGAGCTGGGGGAGGGGCAAGCAGGAAAAATCCAAAGGACAGAGTGCCTGGGATCCCAATTGCCAACTGTGGGACCCCGGAGATCCAGGCCGACTGATTCGTGCGGCCTGCCCTGCGGCTACAGAAGGCGTGGCGCCCCAGGGAAGCCATTAATTAGCAAGCAGGGAGAGGCTTGGCTGAGACCAGGTGGAATCCCGCCAGCCAAGCCCACACTGACCCCCGGGCTGAGTTCGGGAGTTTAGACGGGGAAGGAAGCGGTACAGTCCCATCCCCCACAGCGGACACTCCGCCAAGGCAATCAGCAGTCAGCATCTTGAACAGCTGAAATATCCACCGCCATTCTCCGACAGATCTCAACAACAAAACAGGTGGGTGGCACTCAGCCCATCCCCCATACATTGGGAACTCGCATAAAATCTCTCCTAGGCTTGCCGGGGAGGGAGAATCAGAGTGAGCCTGCATAAAGACTAGGGGGGGAACTAGAGGCACCTGACCTGCAACCCCCCCTACACATCTGCAGCCAAAAGGAAACCTGTCTAGCTAGAGCTGGGGGAGGGGCAAGCACGAAAAATCCAAAGGACAGAGTGCCTGGGATCCCAATTGCCAACTGTGGGACCCCGGAGATCCAGGCCGACTGATTCGTGCGGCCTGCCCTGCAGCTACAGAAGGCTAGCAGGAGAAACCAGGAGGCTAGAGGCAAGGCCCTCGAGACTGGGCAGCTGGAAATTGCAGGCCCGCCGGCGACAGTTCACCCACTGCCCGCATAGGTGGGCGGTAGGAGAACACCCGGCCGCAGGTGACCGATCACCCGCCTGCGGCCTGTGATACTGGGCGGCTGGAGACCGCCTGCCTGCCGCGACTGGGAGCTGAAATCAAACAGAGACAGTTCAGTCATACCACCTCCTCAGGACACCCCGGCAAGGAACTGGGGCCAGTCATAGCGAAGTAGTGTCGTCACTGGAGCTCGGACGTCGGATCTGCCTTCACAGTGGAACCCACGTCAGCAGGCATAGTTTAACAACACTAAGGAGAGGCATCAGAGTAATACAGAACCGAAACAAATCTATAGAAGAGAACAGAAACACGACAATCAAATAGAGCTGGAAAGCAACGGGGACAACATGAGAAAACAAGGGAAAAAAGGAGTACAAACAATGCAAGACAACTTAATTCTACAAGAGGATGTAGAAACATCAGAAGCAGGGATAGGGAAAGAACTCAAGGCATACCTAACTCAAATGGAAAGGAATATTAGAGAAGACATGAGACAGCAAGTCCAAGCAATAAAAATATATTTTGAAAATGAGTTAAACAAACAAATTCAAATGGCAAAGAACGAGCTCTACCAGGAGATAGAGATCTTAAAAAAGAATCAAAATATAATCCTAGAATTGCAGGAAACTATAAACCAAATTAAAAACTCAAACGAGAATATTACAAATAGACTTGATCAAGTAGAAGTCAGAACATCAGATAATGAAGACAAGGTTTATCAACTTGAAAAGAGTATAGTCAACACAGAAAAGATGCTTAAATCCCATGAGCAATCTATTCAAGAGATATGGGATGCCATTAAAAAACCAAACTTGAGAGTCATCGGGATAGAAGAAGGCACAGAGATTCAAACCAAAGGAATGGACAGCATATTAAATGAAATAATTGTAGAAAACTTCCCAGAGATGAAAGATGGAATGGATTGCCAAATCCTGGAAGCCTACAGGACCCCAAACATTCAAAACTATAATAGACCAACTCCAAGACACATAATTATGAAGATAGCCAACATACAGGACAAGGAGAGAATATTAAAAGCTACCAGAGAAAAGAGACAGATTACATTCAGGGGTAAACCAATTAGGTTAACGACTGATTTCTCAGCACAGACTTTGAAAGCGAGAAGATCCTGGAACAATGTATTTCAAACGCTGAAAAATAATGGATTTCAACCAAGAATACTGTATCCAGCAAAATTGAGCTTTAGATTTGACAACGAAATTAAAATCTTTCACGATAAACAAAAGCTAAAAGAATTTGCAGCAAGAAAACCAGCACTGCAAAGCATTCTGAGCAATATACTACAAGAAGAGGAATTGAAAAATAGTGCCCAAAACTAACAACAAGAGGTATCTCAGTAAAGGAGGAAGAAAATAACCAAAAAAGTAAAACTAGCCAAACTAAAATAAATAAATAAAGAAGCATGACTGGAAGTACAAATCATATCTCAATTGTAACTTTAAATGTTAATGGCCTAAACTCACCAATCAAGAGACATAGGCTAGCAACCTGGATCAAAAAAACAAATCCAACAATATGCTGCCTTCAGGAGACTCATATGATAGGAAAAGACATACACAGGCTGAAGGTAAAAGGTTGGGAAAAATCATACCACTCACATGGCCCTCGGAAGCAAGTAGGAGTGGCCATACTCATATCAAATAAAATCAACTTCAAACCTAAGTTAATTAAGAAGGATAAGGAAGGACACTATATACTGTTAAAAGGGACCATCCACCAACAAGACATAACAATTATCAATTTGTATGCACCAAACAATGGAGCTGCAATCTACATAAAACAAACGCTCCTCAAGTTCAAGAGTCAAATAGACCATAACACAATAATTACGGGTGACTTCAACACACCGCTCTCGCCATTAGACAGATCCTCTAGACAAAAACTGAATAAAGAAACTATAGAACTCAACAGCACAATCAATAACCTAGACCTAACTGACATATATAGAATATACCAACCATCATCAAGTGGATACACGTTCTTCTCAGCAGCACATGGATCCTACTCAAAAATAGACCATATATTATGCCATAAGGCAAATCTTAGTAAATATAAAAGTGTGGAGATAATACCATGCACCATATCTGACCATAATGGAATGAAATTGGAAATCAATGATAAAAAAAGGAAGGAAAAATCCTACACCACATGGAAAATGAACAATATGTTATTGAATGATCAATGGGTTACAGAAGACATAAAGGAAGAGATAAAAAAATTCTTAGAGTCAAATGATAATACAGACACAACATACCGGAATCTATGGGACACAATGAAAGCAGTTTTAAGAGGGAAATTCATATCCTGGAGTTCTTTCATCAAAAAAAGAAAAAACCAACAAATAAATGAACTCACACTACACCTCAAAAACCTAGAAAAGGAAGAACAAAACAACAGCAATTGTAGTAGAAGACAAGAAATAATTAAAATTAGAGCAGAAATAAACGAAATTGAAACAAAAAAAACCATTGAAAAAATTGATAAAACTAAAAGTTGGTTCTTTGAAAAAATAAATAAGATAGACAAGCCCTTAGCTATGCTAACAAAAAGAAGAAGAGAGAGAACTCAAATTACTAATATACGGGATGAAAAAGGCAATATCACAACAGACACTACAGAAATACAGGAGATAATTAGAAACTATTTTGAAACCCTATATTCTAATAAAATAGAAGATAGCGAAGATATCGATAAATTTCTTAAGGCATATGATTTGCCCAGATTGAGACAAGAAGACACACACAATTTGAACAGACCAATAACAAAGGAAGAAATAGAAGAAGCCATCAAAAGACTACCAACCAAGAAAAGCCCTGGACCTGATGGGTATACAGCGGAGTTCTACAAAACCTTCAAAGAAGAACTAATACCAATACTTTTCAAACTATTTCAAGAAATAGAAAAAGAAGGAGCTCTTCCAAATTCATTCTATGAGGCCAACATCACCCTGATCCCAAAACCAGACAAAGACACTTCAAAGAAAGAAAACTACAGACCAATATCTCTAATGAACTTGGATGCAAAAATTCTCAATAAAATTCTGGCGAATCGAATACAAAAACATATCAGGAAACTTGTGCACCATGATCAAGTAGGATTCATCCCTGGGATGCAAGGCTGGTTCAATATACGGAAATCAATACATGCTATTCACCACATCAATAGGCTTAAAGACCAGAACCATATGATCATCTTGATAGATGCAGAAAAAGCATTTGACAAAATACAACATCCCTTTATGTTCAAAACATTAGAAAAACTAGGGATATCAGGAACTTACCTCAACATTGTAAAAGCTATATATGCTAAACCTCAGGCTAGCATCATCCTAAATGGAGAAAAACTGAAGGCATTCCCTCTAAAATCTGGAACAAGACAGGGATGTCCTCTATCACCACTTCTATTCAATTTAGTTCTCGAAGTACTAGCCAGAGCAATTAGACAGACAAAAGAAATTAAAGGCATAAAAATAGGAAAAGAAGAAATTAAATTATCGCTATTTGCAGATGACATGATAATTTACTTAACAGACCCAAAAGGATCTACAAAGAAGCTGCTAGAGTTAATAAATGAATTCAGCAAAGTGGCAGGATATAAAATCAACACGCACAAATCAAAGGCATTCCTGTATATCAGCAACAAAACCTCTGAAATGGAAATAAGGAAAACCACTCCATTCACAATATCCTCAAAGAAAATAAGATACTTGGGAATCAACCTAACAAAAGAGGTGAAAGATTTATACAATGAAAACTACAGAACCTTAAAGAGAGAGATAGAAGAAGATCTCAGAAGATGGAAAAATGTACCCTGTTCATGGATAGGCAGAACTAACATCATCAAAATGGCGATACTACCCAAAGTTCTCTACAGGTTTAATGCGATGCCAATCAGAATCCCAAAGACATTTCTTGTAGAAATAGATAAAGCAATCATGAAATTCATATGGAAAAACAAAAGACCCAGAATAGCAAAAGCAATTCTAAGCAGGAAGTGTGAATCTGGAGGTATAGCGATACCAGAGCTCAAACTGTACTATAAAGCAATAGTAACAAAAACAGCATGGTACTGGTACCAAAACAGGCAGGTGGACCAATGGTACAGAATAGAGGACACAGAGACTAATCCACAAAGTTACAACTATCTTATATTTGATAAAGGGGCTAAAAACATGCAATGGAGGAAGGATAGCATCTTCAATAAATGGTGTTGGGAAAATTGGAAATCCATATGCAACAAAATGAAATTGAATCCCTTTCTCTCGCCAGCCACAAAAGTTAACTCAAAATGGATCAAGGAGCTAGATATAAAAACAGAGACACTGCGTCTGATAGAAGGAAAAGTTGGCTATGATCTACATATTGTGGGGTCGGGCTCCAAATTCCTTAATAGAACGCCCGTAGCCCAAGAGTTAATAACAAGAATAAACAAATGGGACCTACTTAAACTAAAAAGTTTTTTCTCAGCAAGAGAAACAGTAAAAGAGGTAAATAGAGAGCCTACATCCTGGGAACAAATTTTTACCCCTCACACCTCAGATAGAGCCCTAATATCCAGAATGTACAAAGAACTCAAAAAATTAAACAATAAGATAACAAATAATCCAATCAACAAATGGGCCAAGGACCTGAACAGACACTTCTCAGAGGAGGACATACAATCAATCCACAAGCACATGAGAAAATGCTCACCATCTCTAGCAATCAGAGAAATGCAAATCAAAACCACCCTAAGATACCATTTCACTCCTGTAAGATTGGCAGCCATTATGAAGTCAAACAACAATAAGTGTTGGCGAGGATGTGGGGAAAAGGGCACACTTGTTCACTGCTGGTGGGACTGCAAAATGGTGAGGCCAATTTGGAAAGCAGTATGGAGATTCCTGGGAAAGCTGGGAATGGATCCACCATTTGACCCAGCTATTGCCCTTCTTGGACTATTCCCTGAGGACCTTAAAAGAGCACACTATACGGATACGGCCACATCAATGATTATAGCAGCACAATTCACAATAGCTAGACTGTGGAACCAACCTAGATGCCCTTCAATAGACGAGTGGATAAAAAAATTGTGGCAGCTATACACAATGGAGTATTATGCAGCACTAAGAAACGACAAAATCATAGAATTTGCAGGGAAATGGATGGCATTAGAGCAGATTATGCTAAGTGAAGCTAGCCAAGCCCTAAAAAACAAATGTCAAATGTCTTCTTTGATATAAAGAGAGCCACTAAGAATAGAACAGGAAGGAAGAGCATGAGGAAAAGACTACCAGTAAACTAAGACGAATGGGGGGAGAGAAAGGAAGAGAGAAGGGAAAACATATGGAAATGGTAGGAGACCTTCAGTGATACACAAAATTATAAGAGGTTATGAGGGGAAAGGGGGTGGGGGGAAAAAAGTGGAGAGAACTGAACAACAGCAGAGGAGGTAGAGAGGGAAGATGGGAGGGGAGGGGAGGGGAGGGGGGATAGTAGGGGATAGGAAAGGTAGCAGAATACAACAGTCACTAATATGCCATTATGTAAAAACGTGAGTATGTAACAGAAGTGAGTCTGTATTATGTATTTGGGGAGTTCAAATCTCAATTGAGTCGAATGTATGAAAGATGATATGTCTTGAGCTCTGTAATGTTTTGAACAATCAATAAAAAAAAAAATTAAAAAAAAAAAAAAAGACTGCAGTACAGAAGGACTGTTACAAAGAGCAGAGGTTGGAGACTGGGGTGGAGAAGAACTGTTGCAGAGAGCAGAGATTGCAGAGTGAGGTGCAGAAAAACTGTTACAGAAGACAGAGTTTGGATACTGTGGTGCAGAAGGACTGATACAGAAAGCAGAGGTTGGAGACTGGGGTGAAGAAGGACCCTTACAGAGAACAGAGGTTGAAGACTGCTGTACAGAAAAAGTGTTTTTGAAAACAAGGTTGGAGACTGAGGTGCAGAGGGACCATTGCAGAGAGCAGAGGTTGGAGACTGAGGTACAGAATGATCTTACAGAGAGCAGAATTTGTAGACTGGGTTGCAGTAAGACTGTTGCAGAATAGACGTTGGAGACTGGGGTGCAGAAGGATCTTTGAAGGGAACAGATTATGGAGACTGGGGTATATAAGGACTGTTCCAGAGAGCAGAGGATGGAGACTGGGGTGCAGAAGGACTGTTGCTGAGAGCAGTTGTTGAAGACTGTGGTACAGAAGGGCTGTTGCAGAGAACAGTAGTTGGAAAATGGGGTGCGAAAGGACCATTCCTGAGAGCAGAGGTTGGAGACTGATGTGCAGAAGAATTGTTACAGATAGCAGAGTCTGGAGACTTGGGTGCAGAAGGATATTTCAGAGAGCTGAGGTTGGGGACTTAGGTACAGACTCACTGTTGCAGAGAGCAGAGTTCAGGGACTTGGGTGCAGAAGGATCCTTGCAGAGAGAATAGGTTGGAGTCTGTGGTTTAGAAGGATCGTTGCAGAGAGCAGAGGTTGGAGACTGGGGTGCACAAGGAATATTACAGAGAGCACAGGTTGGAGAGTGAAGTGCAGAAGAATAGATACAGAGAGCAGAGGTTGGAGACTGAGGTGAAGAAGGACTCTTACAGAGAGCAGTGTTCGAAGTCTGGGGTGAAAGACTGATACAGAAATCAGATGTTGGAGCCTGGGGTGCAGAATGATTGTTGCAGACAGCAGAGGTTAGAGACTGGGTTGCAGAAGGACTGTTGCAGAGAGCAGAATTTGGAGCCTTAGGTGCAGAAGGACTGTTACAGAGAGCAGAGGTTGAAGACTGAGATGCAGAAGGACTGTTGCAGAGAAAAGAGGTTGAAGACTGGGGTGCAGAAGGATCGTGGAAGAGAGCAGAGTTTTCAGACTGAGGTGCAGAAGGACAAATGCAGAGAGCAGATGTTGGAGATTTGGGTGCAGAAGGGCTGTTGCAGAGAGCAGAAGTTAGAGACTTGTGTACAGAAGGACTGTTTCAGAGAGAAGATGTTGGAGCCTGGCATGCAGAGCGCCTGTTACAGAGAGCAGAGTTTTGAGAAGGGGTGCAGAGGGACTGTTACAGAGAGCATATTTTGGATATTGGTTTGCAAAAGTATCTTACAGAGAGTAGAGGTTGGATACTGAGGTGCAGAAGGACAATTGCAGAGAGCAGAAATTGAAGACTGAGGTGCAGAAGGACTGGTACAGAGAGCAGAGGTTGGAGATTGAGTTGCAGAAGGACTGATACAGAAAGAAGAGTTTGGAGACTGGGGTGAAGAAGGAGAGCAGAGGTTGGGGATTGTGGTGTAGAAAAACTGTTACAGAGAGCAGAGGTTAGAGACTGGGGTGCAGAAAGACTGTTGCAGAGAACAGAGGTTGGCGGCTGAGGTGCAGAACGGCTGCTACAGAGAGAAGAATTTGGAGACTGTGATGCAGAAGGACTGTTGCAAAGTACAGAGTTTGGAGACTGGTGTACAGAAGGACCGTTGCACAGAGCAGATGTTGGAGATTTGGATGCAGACGGCCTGTTAAAGAGAGAAAAGGTTGAAGACTGTGGTGCATAAGGACTGCTACAGGAAGCAGAGTTTGGAGACTGGGTAGTAGAAGGATCTTACAGAGAGCAGAAGTTGGAGAATGACGTGCAGAAGGAGTGTTACAGGGAGCATAGGTTGGAGACTGGGGTGCAGAAGGACTGTTACAGAGAGTAGAGTTTGGAGACTTGGGTGCACAAGGATATTTCAGAGAGCTGAGGGTGGGGACTGGGGTACAGAAGCACTGTTGCTGAGAGCAGAGTTTGGAGACTTGGGTGCAGAAGAATCGTTGCAGTGAGAAGAGGTTGGAGTCTGTGGTTTAGAAGGATCGTTGCAGAGAGCAGAGGTTGGAGACTGAGGTGCAGAAGGCCTGTTACAAAGAGCAGATTTTGGATACTTGGGTGCAAGACTGATACATAAATCAGATGTTGGAGCCTAAGGTGCAGAATGATTGTTGCAGAGAGAAAAGGTTGGAGTTTGTGGTTTAGAAGTATCATTGCAGAGAGCAGAGGTTGGAGAGTGGGTTGCAGAATGACTGTTGGAGAGAGCAGATTTAGGAGACTTAGGTGCAGAAGGCCTGTTAAAGTGAGAAAAGATTGGAGATTGGGGTGCAGAAGGCCTGTTACAGAGAGTAGAATTTGGAGAATAGGTGCATTTGGACTGTTACAGAGAGCAGAGTTTGGGGATTGGGTTTCAGAAGGATCTTACAGACAGCAGATATTGGAGACTGAGGTGCAAAAGGAGATGTTACAGAGAGTAGAGGTTGGAGACTGAGGTGCAGAAAGACCAATGCAGAGAGTAGAGTTTGGAGACTGAGGTGCAGAAAGACTGTTGAAGAGCAGAGGTTGGAGAATTGGGTGTAGAAGGACTGTTGAAGAGAGCAGAGGTTGTAGATTGAGGTGCAGAATGACTGTTGCAAAGAGCAGAATTTCAAGACTGAAGTACATAAGTGCTGTTACAGAGAGCCGAGGTTGGAGTCTTGAGTGCAGAAGGACTGATACAGAAAGCAGAGTTTGGAGTCTAGGGTGCAAGAGGACAGTTACAGAGAGCAGATGTTGGAGACTGCCGTACAGAAGGACTGTTACACAGAGCAGACGTTGGAGAGTGGGGTTCAGAAAAACAGTTACAGAGAGCACAGTTTTGAGACTGGGGTCAAGAAGAAATGTTGCAGAGAGCAGAGTTTGGAGACTGTGGTGCACAAGGACTTTTGCAGAGAGCAGAGGTTGGAGCCTGAGGTGCAGAAGGACAGTTGCAGAGAGCAGAGTTTGAAGAATGCGGAACAGAAGGACTGTTACAGAGAGTAGAGGTTGGAGACTGGGGTGCAGAAGGAATGTAACAGAGAGTAGAGTTTGGAAACTGGGTTGCAGAAGAATGTTATAGAGACCAGAGGTTGTAGACAGTGGTGCAGAAGGACTGATGCAAAGAGCAGACGTTGGAGACTGGGGTGCAGAAGGATCATTGCAGAGAGTAGAGGTTGGAGACGTGGGTGTAGAAGGACTGTTGCAGAGAGCAGAGGTCTGAGACTGGGGTGCAGAAGGACTATTGAAGAGAGCAGAGGTTGGAGACTGAGGTGCACAAGGACTGTTACAGAGAGCATAGGTTGGAAACTTGGGTGCAGAAGAACTGATACAGAAAGCAGAGTGTGGAGACTGTGGTGCAGAAGAACTTTTGCAAAGAGAAGAGGTTGGAGACTGGGTTGGAGAAGGAATGTTGTAGAGAGCAGATGTTGGAGACTGAGGTGCAGAAGGACTGTTACAGAGAGAAGAGATTGAGGAATGGGTGCAGAACTAATGCAGAAAGCAGAGTTTGAAGACTTGGAGGCAGAAGGACCGTTACAGTGAGAAGAGTTTGGAAACTGCAGTACAGAAGGACTGTTACAGAGAGTAGAGTTTGGAGACTAGGGTGGAGAGGACTGTTGGAGAGATCAGATGTTGGAGACTTGGGTGCAGAAGGACTGTTGCAGAGAGGAGGTTGGAAACTGGGGTTCAGAAGAACTGTTGCAAGAAGGAGAGGTTCGAGATTGGGTTGCAGAGACTGTTGCAGAGAGTAGATGTTGGAGACTGGGGTGGAGAAAGACTTTTGCAGAGAGAAGAATTTGGAGACTGAGGTGCAGAAGGACTGTTACAGAGAGCAGAGGTTAGAGACTTGAGTGCAGAAGGACTGATATAGAACGTAGAGTTTGAAGAATGCGGAACAGAAGGACTGTTACAGAGAGTAGAGGTTGGAGACTGGGGTGCAGAAGGAATGTCACAGAGAGTAGAGTTTGGAAACTGGGTTGCAGAAGAATGTTATAGAGACCAGAGGTTGTAGACAGTGGTGCAGAAGGACTGATGCAAAGAGCAGACGTTGGAGACTGGGGTGCAGAAGGATCATTGCAGAGAGTAGAGGTTGGAGACTTGGGTGTAGAAGGACTGTTGCAGAGAGCAGAGGTCTGAGACTGGGGTGCAGAAGGACTATTGAAGAGAGCAGAGTTTGGAGACTGAGGTGCACAAGGACTGTTACAGAGAGCATAGGTTGGAAACTTGGGTGCAGAAGAACTGATACAGAAAGCAGAGTGTGGAGACTGTGGTGCAGAAGAACTTTTGCAAAGAGAAGAGGTTGGAGACTGGGTTGGAGAAGGAATGTTGTAGAGAGCAGATGTTGGAGACTGAGGTGCAGAAGGACTGTTACAGAGAGAAGAGATTGAGGAATGGGTGCAGAACTAATGCAGAAAGCAGAGTTTGAAGACTTGGAGGCAGAAGGACCGTTACAGTGAGAAGAGTTTGGAAACTGCAGTACAGAAGGACTGTTACAGAGAGTAGAGTTTGGAGACTAGGGTGGAGAGGACTGTTGGAGAGATCAGATGTTGGAGACTTGGGTGCAGAAGGACTGTTGCAGAGAGGAGGTTGGAAACTGGGGTTCAGAAGAACTGTTGCAAGAAGGAGAGGTTCGAGATTGGGTTGCAGAGACTGTTGCAGAGAGTAGATGTTGGAGACTGGGGTGGAGAAAGACTTTTGCAGAGAGAAGAATTTGGAGACTGAGGGTGCAGAAGGACTGTTACAGAGAGCAGATGTTAGAGACTTGAGTGCAGAAGGACTGATACAGAACGTAGAGTTTGAAGAATGCGGAACAGAAGGACTGTTACAGAGAGTAGAGGTTGGAGACTGGGGTGCAGAAGGAATGTAACAGAGAGTAGAGTTTGGAAACTGGGTTGCAGAAGAATGTTATAGAGACCAGAGGTTGTAGACAGTGGTGCAGAAGGACTGATGCAAAGAGCAGACGTTGGAGACTGGGGTGCAGAAGGATCATTGCAGAGAGTAGAGGTTGGAGACTTGGGTGTAGAAGGACTGTTGCAGAGAGCAGAGGTCTGAGACTGGGGTGCAGAAGGACTATTGAAGAGAGCAGAGGTTGGAGACTGAGGTGCACAAGGACTGTTACAGAGAGCATAGGTTGGAAACTTGGGTGCAGAAGAACTGATACAGAAAGCAGAGTGTGGAGACTGTGGTGCAGAAGAACTTTTGCAAAGAGAAGAGGTTGGAGACTGGGTTGGAGAAGGAATGTTGTAGAGAGCAGATGTTGGAGACTGAGGTGCAGAAGGACTGTTACAGAGAGAAGAGATTGAGGAATGGGTGCAGAACTAATGCAGAAAGCAGAGTTTGAAGACTTGGAGGCAGAAGGACCGTTACAGTGAGAAGAGTTTGGAAACTGCAGTACAGAAGGACTGTTACAGAGAGTAGAGTTTGGAGACTAGGGTGGAGAGGACTGTTGGAGAGATCAGATGTTGGAGACTTGGGTGCAGAAGGACTGTTGCAGAGAGGAGGTTGGAAACTGGGGTTCAGAAGAACTGTTGCAAGAAGGAGAGGTTCGAGATTGGGTTGCAGAGACTGTTGCAGAGAGTAGATGTTGGAGACTGGGGTGGAGAAAGACTTTTGCAGAGAGAAGAATTTGGAGACTGAGGTGCAGAAGGGACTGTTACAGAGAGCAGAGGTTAGAGACTTGAGTGCAGAAGGACTGATATAGAACGTAGAGTTTGAAGAATGCGGAACAGAAGGACTGTTACAGAGAGTAGAGGTTGGAGACTGGGGTGCAGAATAAGTGTTGTAGAGAACAGAGGTTCGAGACTGGGGAGCAGAAGGACCAATGCAGAAAGCATAGTTTGGAGACTGGGTTCCAAAAGATCTTACAGAGAGCAGAGGTTGGAGTCTGAGGTGCAGAAGAATATTACAGAGAGCAAAGTTTGGAGACTGGGGTTCAGAAAAACTGATACAGAATGCAGAGTTTGGAGACTGGGGTGCAGAAGGACCATTACAGAGAGCAGAGGTTTGAGACTTCAGTAAAGAAGGTCTGTTGCAGAGAGAAGATTTTTGAGACTGGGTTGCAGAAAGAGTGTTGCAGAGAGCAAGGTTGAAGACTGGGGTGCAGAAGGGCTGTTGCAGAGAGAAGAGATTGCAGAGTTAGGTGCAGAAGGACTGAGATTAGAGTTTGGAGACTCTAGTGCAGAAGGACTGATAGAGAAAGGAGAGGTTGGAGACTGAGGTGAAGAAGGACCCTTACAGAGAACAGAGGTTGAAGACTGTGGTATAGAAGAACTCTTTTGGAGAACAGAGTTTGGAGAGTGGGGTGCAGAAGAACCGTTGCACATTGCAGAAGTTGAAGATTTGGGTGTAGAAGGCCTGTTAACGAGAGAAAATGTTGGAGACTGGGGTGCACAAGGTCTGTTACACTGAGCAGAGTTTGTAGACTGGGTAGTAGAAGGATCTTACAGAGAGCAGAGGTTGTAGCCTGACATTCAAAGGAGTGTTATATAGAACAGAGTTTGGAGACTAGGGTGCAGAAGGATCGTTGCAGAGAGCAGAGTATTCAGACTGAGGTGCAGAAAGACTATTGCAGACAGCTGGCGTTCAAGAATGGGGTGCAAAAGGATCTTTGCAGAGAGCAGAGGCTTGAAACTGGGGTGTAGAAGGATCGTTAAAGAGAGCAGATTTTGGAGACTGTAATGCAGAAGGACTTTTACAGAGAGCAGAGGTTGAAGACGGGCGTGCAGTAGACATTTACAGAGAGAAAATGTTGGAGACTGATGTGCAGAAAAACTGTTGAAGTGAGCAAAGTTCGGAGACTGGGGTGCAGAAGGAGTGTTTCAGAGAGCATAGGTTGGAGACAGGTGTTCAGAAAGATCTTACAGACAGCATAGGTTGGAGACTTGGGTGCAGAAGGCCTGTTACAGAGAGCAGTGCTTGGAGACTGAGGTGCAGAAGAATCGTTGCTGAGAGCATAGTTTTCAGACTGAGGTGTAGAAGAAGTGTTGAAGAGAACAGAGGTTGAAGACTGTGGTGCAGAAGGATCGTTGCAGAGACCAGAGTTTGGAGACTGGGGTGCAGAAGGACTGATACAGAAATCAGAGGTTGGAGACTGGGGTGCAAAAGGCCTGATACAGAAAGCAGAGTTTGGACACTGTGGTGTAGAAAGACTGTTACAGAGAGCAGAGTTTGAATACTGGGTTGCAGAAGGATGTTACAGAGAGCAGAGGTTTGAGACTGAGGTGCAGAAGCACTGTTACAGAGAGAAGAGGTTGGAGACTGAGGTTCAGATGGACCATTGCAGAGAGCAGAGGTTGGATACTGAAGTGCAGAAGGATTGTTACAGAGAGCAGAGGTTGGAGATGGGTGCAGAAGGACTGATACAGAAAGCAGAGGTTGGATACTCGGGTGCAGAAGGACCCTTACAGAGAGAAGAGGTTGGAGACTGAGGTGCAGAAGAACTGTTTCAGAGAGCAGAGGTTGCAGACTGAGTTGCAGAAGGACTGTTACAGTGGGAAGAGTTTCGATACTTTGGTAAAAAACGAATGCTACAGAAAGCAGAGGTTTGATACTGGGGTGTATAAAGACCCTTATAAAGAACAGAGGCTGGAGACTGCGGTACAGAAGGACTATTACAGAGAGCAGAGGTTGTAAACTGGGGTGGAGAAGAACTTTTGTAGAGAACAGTGGTTGGAACTGGGTTGCAGGAGGATCGTTTGGGTGAGCAGAGTTTGGAGACTGGGGTGTAGAAGGACTGTTGCAGATAGCAGAAGTTGTAGACTGGGGTGTAGAAGGACTGTTGCAGAGAGTAGATGTTGGAGACTTTGGTGCAGAAAGACTGTTGCATATAGCAGAGGTTGGAGACTGAGGTGTAGAATGACGGTTAGAGAGACCAGACTTTGGAGACTGGGGTGCAGAAGGACTTTTACAGAGAGCAGACGTTGGAGACTGGGGTGCAGAATGATCGTTGCAGAGAGCAGAGTTGGGAGACTGGGGTGTAGAGAGATCGTTAAAGAGAGCAGATTTTTGAGACTGTAATGCAGAAGGACTTTTACAGAGAGCAGAGGTTTAAGACGGGGGTGCAGTAGGACATTTACAGAGAGAACATGTTGGAGACTGATGTGCAGAAAAACTGTTACAGAGAGCAAAGTTGGGAGACTGGGGTGCAAAATGAGTGTTTCAGAGAGCAGATGTTGGAGACTGAAGTACAGAAGGACCATTACATAGACCAGAGTTTGGAGACTGCGGTACAGAAGGACTGTTGCAGGGAGCACAGGTTGCAGACAGGTGTTCAGAAAGATCTTACAGACAGCATAGGTTGGAGACTGGGGGTGAAGAAGGACTGTTGCAAAGAGCAGAGGTTGGAGACTGGGGTGCAGAAAGCCTGTTACAGAGAGCAGTGCTTGGAGACTGAGGTGCAGAAGAATCGTTGCTGAGAGTCGAGTTTTCAGAGTGAGCTGCAGAAGGACTGTTACAGAGAGCAGAGGTTGGAGACTGGGGTGCAGTAGCTCGGTTATAGAGAGCAGAGTTTTTAGACTGGGGTGGAGAAGGACTGCTTCAGAGAGTAAAGGTTGGAGACTGAGGTGCATAAGGAGTGTTACAGAGAGCAGAAGTTGGAGGACTGGGGTGCAGAATAACTGATACAGAAAGCAGAGCTTAGTGACTGGGGTGCAGAAGGACTGTTGCAGAGAGCAGAGGTTGAAGACTTAGGTGTGGAACGACTGTTGTAGAGAGAAGATGTTAGAGACTGGGTTGCAGAAGGACTGTTGCAGAGAGCAGAGATTGTAGACTGGTGTGCAGAAGGACTATTGCAGAGAGCAGAGGTTGCAGACTGAGGTGCAAAAGGACAGTTACAGAGAGCAGAGTTTGGAGAATGTGGTGCTGATTGACTGATACTGAAACCACGGTTGAAAACTGGGGTGCAGAAGGACCCTTACAGAGAACAGAGATTTGAGACTGTGGTACAGAAGGACTGTTACAGAGAGCAGAAGTTGGAGACTGGGGTGCAGAATAATTGTTGTAGAGAACAGAGTTTGGAGACTGGGGTGCAGAAGGACCATTGCAAATAGCAGAGGTTAGAGACTGGGTTTCAGAAGGATTATACAGAGAGCAGAGTTTGGACACTGAGGTGCAGAAGCACTTTTGCAGAGAGCAGAGGTTGGCGATTGAGTCACAATAGGACTGTTGCAGAGAGAAGAGGTTAAAGTCTGAGGTTCAGAAGGACTGTTACAGAGAGCAGAGTTTAGTGACGGGGTACAGAAGGACTGATACAGAAAGCAGATTTTGGAGACTGGGGTGCACAAGAACCGTTACAGTGAGCACAGGTTAGAGACTGCAGTACAGAAGGACGGTTACAGAGATAAATGGTTGAAGACTGGCGTGGTAAAAGACCGTTGCACAGAGCAGATTTTGGAGACTGGGGTGCCGAAGGACTGTTGCAGCGAGCAGAGGTTTAAGACTGGGGTGCAGCAGGACTCTTGCAGAGAGCAGAGGTTGCAGAGTGAGGTGCAGAAGCACTGATACAGAGAGCAGAGTTTGGAGACTCTGTTGAAGAAGGACTGATGCAGAAAGCAAAGGTTTGAGAATGAGATGCCGAAGGACCCTTACAGAGAGCAGAATTTGGAGACTAATGTGCAGAAGGACTGTTACAGAGAGCTGAGGTTGGAGACTGGGGTGGAGAAGGAATGTTGCAGAGTGCAGTGTTCAAAGACTGGGTGGCAGAAGGACTGTTGCAGAGAGCAGAGGTTGGAGACTGGAGTGCAGAAGGGCTATTACAGAGAGCAGAGGTTGCAGAATTGGGTGTAGAAGGACTGATACAGTAAGCAGAGGATGGAGACTGGGGTGCAGAAGGACTGTTACAAAGAGCAGATTTATGAGACTGCTGTTGAGAATTACTGTTACATAGAGTAGAGGTTGGAATCTAGGGTGCAGAAGGATTTTACAGAGAGTAGAGGTTGGAGACTAGGGTCCAGAACGACTGTTGCAGAGAGCAGAGGTTGGAGACAGGGGTGTAAAATGATCGTTGCAGAGAGAAGAGTTTTGAGACTGGGATTCAGAAGGCCTGTTAAAGAGAGCAGAGTTTGAAGAATGGTGTGCAGAAGGACTGTTATAGAGAGCAGAATTAGGAGACTGGGTTGCAGAAGGATCTTCCAGAGAGCAGAGTTTGGAGACTGAGGTGCAGAAGGACTGTTACTGAGAGCAGTGGTTGAAGACTGGGTTCAGAAGAATCCTGCAGAGAGCATAGGTTTCAGACTGAGATGCAGAAGGACTGTTACAGAGAGCAGAGGTTGGAGACTGAGATGCAGAAGGAGTGTTACAGGGAGCAGATTTTAAAGACTGTGTTGCAGAAGTATCTTACATAGAGCAGAGATTGGAGACTGAGGTGCAAAATAACTGTTGCAGAGAGCAGAGTTTTGAGAATAGGTTACAGAAAGACTGTTGCAGAGAGTAGATGTTGAAGACTGTTGTTCAGAAGGACTGTTTCAAAGAGGAGAGGTTGGAGAATGGGGTGCAGAAGGACTTTTGCAAAGAGCAGAGGTTGGAGACTGAGGTGCAGAAGGACTGTTACAGAGAGCAGAGGTTGGAGACTGTTGTGAAGAAGGACTGATAAAGAAAAAAGAGATTGGAGACTGGGGTGCAAAAGGACCTTTACAGAGAGCAGAGTTATGAGACTTCGGTACAGAAAGACTGTTCCAGAGACCAGAGTTTGGATATTGGAGAGAAGAAGGACTGTTGCAGAGGACAGAGGTTGGAGACTGGGGTGCAGCGGGACCGTTGCAGAAAGCAGAGGTTGGAGACTAGGGTTCAGAAGTAATTTTACAGAGAGCAGATTTTGGAAACTGGGGTGCAGAAGGATCTTACAGGGAGCAGAGGTTGGAGATTGATGTGCAGTAGCATTCTCACAGAGAGCAGAGTTTGGAGACTGGGGTTCAGAAGTACTGTTGAAGAGATCAGATGTTGGTAACTAGGGTGAAGACGGACTGTTGCAGAGAGCAGTGTTTGGAGACTGGGGTGCAGAAGGACTGTTGCAGAGAGCAGAGTTTGGAGACTGAGGTGCAGAAGGACTGTTTCAGATAGAAGACGTTTCAGACTGTGCTGCCGAAAGACTGTTACAGAGAGCAGAGTTTTGAGACTGGGTTCCTTAAGAATCGTACAGTGAGCAGAGGTTGGAAACTGAGGTTCAGGTGGACTGTTACAGAGAGCAGTGGTTGGAGACTGGGTTGCAGAAGAATCTTGGAGAGCAGAGGTTTCAGACTGATGTGCAGAAATACTGTTACAGAGAGCAGAGTTTAGAGGCTGAGGTGTAGAAGGACTGTGAGAGAGAGCAGAGTTAGGAGACTGAGGTTTAGAAGGACTGTTACAGAAAGCAGAGGTTGAAAATTGGGGTGAAGAAGGACCGTTACAGATAGCAAAGTTTGTAGACTGCGGTATAGAAGGACTGTTACAGAGAGCAGAGATTGGAGACTGGGGTCCAGAAGGAGTGTTACAGAGAGCACAGGATGCAGACTGAGCTGCAGAAGGATCTTGGAGAGCAAAGGATTCAGACTGAAGTTCAGAAGGACTGTTACAAAGAGCAGAGGTTGGAGACTGAGGTGTAGAAAGACTGTTACAGAGAGCAGAGGTTGAAGACTGGGGTTCAGAAAGACTGATACAGAAAGCAGAGGTTGGAGACTGGGGTGCAAAAGGACCTTTACAGAGAGCAGATGTTGGAGACTGCGTTACTTAAGAACTGTTACAGCGAGCAGATATTGGAGACTGGGGAGCAGAAAATCTGTTGTAGATGACAGAGATTGGAGCCTGGGGTGGAGAAAGAATGTTAGAGAGAGCAGAGTTTGGAAACTGGAGTGCAGAAAGATCTTACAGAGATCAGAGGTTGGAGACTGGTGCAGAAGGACTGTTGCAGAGATCATACATTGGGGACTGGGGTCCAGAAGGATAGTTGCAGAGAGGAGAGTTTGGAGACTGTGGTTCAGAAGGACTGTTGCAGAGAGCAGAGGTTGAAGACTGGGATGCAGATGGTTCTTACAGAGAGCAGAGGTTGGAGACTGTGGTGCAAAACGACTGTTGCAGAGAGCAGAGGTTGGTGACTGGTGTTGAGAAGAATCATTGCAGAGAGAAGAGGTTGGAGACTGGGGTGCAGAAGGCATGTTACGGTGAGCTGAGGTTGGAGACTTGGTTTCAGAGATACTGTTACAGAGATCAGAGGTTGGAGAATGATGTGCAGAAGGACTGAGACAGAGTGCAGATTTTAAAAACTTGGTTGCAGAGGGATCTTACAGAGAGCAGAGGTTGGAGACTGAGGTACAGGAGGACTGTTACAGAGAGTAGTGGTTGGAGACTGGGGTGCAGAAGGATCGTACAGAGACCAGAGGTTTCATACTGAGGTGCAGAAGGACTTTTACAGAGAGCAGAGGTTGGATACTGAGGTGCAGAAAGAGTGTTACAGAGAGCACAGGTTGGAGACTGAGGTGCAGAAGGACTGTTACAGAAAGCAGAGTTTGGAGACTGAGGTAAAGAAGGACTGCTACAGAGCAGAGCTTCCAAAATGAGGTGTAGAAAGACCAATACTAAAAGCAGAGTTTGGAAACTATTGTATAGAAGGACTGTAACAGAGAGCAGATTTTTAAGACCTAGGTGCAGAAGGACTATTACAGAGTGCAGATGTTGGAGACTGTGGTAAAGAAGGACTCTTACAGAGAGCAGATATTGGGGACATGGGTGGAAAAGGAATGTAACAGAGAGCAGAGTTTTGAAACTGGGGAGCAGAAGGATCTTACAGAGAGCAGAGGTTAGAAATTGATGTGCAGTAGGATTCTCACAGAGAGCAGAGTTTGGAGACTGGGGATAAGAATAACTGATAGAGAAAGCAGAGACTGGAGTTTGTGGTGAAGAAAGACGGTAACAGAGAGCAGAGTTTGGAGACTGCAGTACAGAACGACTGTTAAAGAGAGCAGAGGTGGAGACTGGGGTGCAGAAGGACTGTTGCAGAGAGCAGATGTTGGTAACTAGGGTGTACAAGGACTGTTGCAGAGAGCAGACATTGGAGACTGGGCTGCAGTAGGACTGTTGCAGAAGTAGAGGTTGGAAACTAAGGTGCAGAAGGACTGTTAAAGAAAGAAGAGGTTGGAGACTGTCGTGCTGAAGGACTGAAACAGAAAGTAGAGTTTGGAGACTGGGGTGCAGAAGGACTGTTACAGAGAGCAGATGTTGGAGACTGGTTTGCGAAAATGACTGTTAAAGAGAGCAGAGGATAGAGACTGGGGTGCTGAAGGACTGTTGCCCAGAGCAGAATTTGGAGAGTGGGATGGTGAAGAATTGTTGCAGAGAGAAGATTTTGGAGACTGGGGTGCAGAAGGACTGATGCAGAGAGCACATGTTGGAGACTGGGGTGCAGAAAGACTGTTAAAGAGAGCAGTGGTTGGAGACTGGGGTGCAGACGGATTGTTACAGAGAGCAGAGTTTTGAGACTGGAGTGCATAAGGATCTTACAGAGAGCAGAGGTTGGAGACTGGGTTGTAGAAGGACTCTTGCCAAGAGCACAGGTTGGTGACTGGGGTGGAGAAGAATCGTTGAAGAGAGAAGAGTTTGGAGACTGGGGTTCAGAAGGCTTGTTACAGAGAGCAGAGGTTCGAGACTGGGTTGCAGAATTCCTGTTATAAAAAGCAGATGTTGGAAACTGTCGTGAAGAAGGACTGTTAAAGAGAGCAGAGTTTTGAGACTGGGTTGCAGAAAGGTCTTACAGAGAGCAGAGGTAGGAGACTCAGGTGAAGAAGGACTGTTACAGAGACCAGAGTTTGAAGACTGGGTTAGTCAAAGATCTTACAGAGAGCAGATTTTGAGACTGAGGTGCAGAAGGACTGTTACAGAGAGCAGAGGTTGGAGACTGAGCTGTAGAAGGACTGTTACAGAGAGCAGAGTTAGGATACTGGGGTGCAGAAGTTTCGTTGCAGATAGCAGAGTTTTCAGACTCAGGTCAAGAAGGACTGTTGCTGAGAGCAGAGGTTGGAGACTGGGAATTAGAAGGACTGTTACAGAGTGCAGAGTTTGGAGACTGAGGTGCAGAAAAACTGTTACAGAAAGCAGAGGTTGAGAATTGGGGTGTAGAAGGACCGTTACAGAGAGAAGAGTTTGGAGTCTGCGGTACAGAATGACTGTTACAGAGAGCAGATCTCGGAGACTGGGGAGCATAAGGACTGTTGCAGTGGACAGAGCTTGGAGACTGTGGTGGAGAAGGAATGTTACAGAGAGCAGTGCTTGGAAACTGGTGTGCAGAAGGACCTTACACCTAGCAGAGGTTGGAAACTTTGGTGCACTCAGACTATTGCAGAGAATAGACGTTGGAGACTGGGGTCCAGAAGGATCATTGCAGAGAACAGAGTTTGGAGACTTGGGTGCAGAAGGACTGTTGCAGAGAGCAGATGTTAGAGACTGGGGTGTAGAAGGACTGTTTCAGAGAGCAGATTTTAGAGACTGGGGTGCAGATGGACTGTTACAGATAGCAGAGTTTGGAGACTGAGGTGCAGCAGGACAGATAAACAGAGCAGAGTTTGGACACTGGTGTTCAGAAGGACTGTTACAGAGAGGAGAGTTTGGAAACTGAGGTGCAGAAGGACTGTTACAGAAAGTGGAGTTTGGAAATTGGGGTGTAGAAGGACCGTTACAGAGAGAAGAGGTTGGAGACTGTGGTACAGAATGACTCTTACAGAGAGCAGATCTCGGAGACTGGAGAGTAGATGGTGGAGACTGGGGTGAAGAAGAATTGTTGCAGAGAGAAGAGTTTGGAGCCAGGAGTGCAGAAGGATGGTAGAGAGCAGAGGATTCAGACTCAGGTGCAGAAGTACTGTTATAGAGAGCAGAGGTTGGAGACTGAGTTGTAGAATGACTGTTATGAAGAGCAGAGTTGGAGACTTAGGTGCCGAAGGACTGTTACAGAAAGCAGAGGTTAGAAATTGGGGTGCAGAAGGACTGTTACAGAGACCAGAGTTTGAAGACTGCGGTATAGAAGGACTGTTAAAGAGAGCAGAGGTGGGTCACTTGGGTGCAGAATGACTGTTACAGAAAGCACAGTTTGGAGACTGAGGTCAGAAGGATAGATACAGAGAGCAGAGGTTGGAGACTGTGGTTTAGAAGGACTGATACAGAAAGCAGTATTTGGAGACTGGGTTTGCTGAAGGATCTTACAGAGAGCAGAGTTTGGTGACTGCAGTACAGAAGGACTGTTACAGAGAGCAGATATTGGAGCCTCAGGTTCAGAAGGATCGTGCAGAGACCAGAGGTTTCAGACTGGGGTGCAGAAGGACTGTTCCAGAGAGCAGAGGTTGGAGACTGAGGTGTAGAAGGACTTTTACAAAGAGCAGAGTTTGGAGACTCAGGTGCAGAAGGACTGTTACAGGAAGCAGAGTTTGGAAATTGGGGTGCAGAAGGACCGTTACAGAGAACAGAGGTTAGAGACTGCGGTATAGGACTGTTACCGAGAGCAGAGGTTAGAACCTGGGGTGCAGAATGACTCTTACATAGAGCACAGGTTGGAGACTGAGGTTTCGAAGGATCGATAGAGTACAGAAGTTGAAGACTGGGGTTCAGACTGACTGATACAGAAAGCAGAGTTTGGAGACTGGGGTGTAGAAGGACCGTTATGTAGAGCAGAGTTTGGAGACTGCGGTACAGAAGGACTGTTACAGACAGCAGATCTCCGAGACAGGGGAGCAGAAGGACTGTTGCAAAGGACAGAGGTTTGACATTCTGGTGGAAGAGAAATGTTACAGAGAACAGAGTTTGGAGACTGGCGTTCAGAAGGACTGTTACGGAGAGCAGAGTTTAGAGACTGAGGTGCAGAAAGAGTGTTCCAGAGAGTAGCGGTTTGAAACTTTGGTGCAGGAGGACTGTGGCAGAGAGCAGAGTTTGGAGACTGAGATGAATAAGGACTGTTTCAGAGAGCAGAGGTTGGATACTGGGGTGCAGAAGGACCGTTACAGAGAGCATATTTTGGAGACTGCACTACACGAGGACTGTTACAGAGAACAGAGTTTGGAGAACGGGTGCAGAAGGACTGTTACAGAGGTCAGAGTTTACAGACTGGGTTTCAGAAGGATCTTACAGAGAGCAGATTTTGGAGACTGAGAAGCAGAAGCACTCTTACAGAGAGCAGCGGTTGGAGACTTGGGTGCAGAAGAACTGATACAGAAAGCAGAGGATGGAGACTCGGGTGCAGAAGGACACTTAAAGAGAGCAGAGATTAGAGACTGCAGTAAAGAAGGACTTTTACAGAGACCAGAGGTTGGAGACTGGGGTGGAAAAGAACTGTTTTAGAGAGCAAATGTTGGAGTCTGTTGTGTTAAAGGACTGGAGTGTAGAAGTACTGCTGCAGAGAGCAGAGTTTGTAGACTGAGTTGCAGAAGGACTGTTACAGCGGGCAGAGTTTGGAGACTGTGGTGGAAAACGATGGATACAGAAAGCAGAGGTTGGATACTGGGGTGCATAAAGACCCTTACAAAGAACAAAGGTTGGAGACTGCAGTACAGAAGGACTGTTACAGAGAGCAGAGTTTGGAGACTGGGGTGCAGATTAACTGTTTCAGAGAACAGAGATTGCAGATTGGGGTGCAGAAGGTTCGTTGGGGCGAGAAGAGTATGGAGACTGGGGTGTAGATGGACTGTTGCAGAGAGCAGAAGTTGAAGACTGGGGTGTAGAGGAAATATTGCAGAAGCAGATGTTGGGAAATTTGGTGCAGAAGGACTGTTGCATAGAGCAGAGTTTGGAGACTGGGGTTCAGAAGGATAGTTAAAGAGAGCAGAGGTTGGAGACTGGAGTGTAGAGAGATCGTTGCAGAGAGCAGAGGTTGGAGACTGGGGTGCAGAATGGTAGTTAAAGTGAGCAGAGGTTGGAGACAGGGTTTCAGAAAGATCGTCGCAGAGAGAAGAGGTTGGAGACTGGGGCGCAGAAGGATCGTTAAAAAGAGCAGAGTTTGGAGATTATGGTGAAGAACGACTTTTACAGAGAGCACAGGTTGAAGACTGGGGTGCAGTAGGACTTTTATAGAGAGCACAGGTTGGAGACTGAGGTGCAGAAAAACTGTTGCAGAGAGCAAAGTTTGCAGTCTGGGGTGCAGTTTGAGTGATGCAGAGAGCAGAGGATGGAGACTGAGGTGCAGAAGGTCCCTGACAGAGACCAGAGGTTGTAGACTGCTGTACAGAAGGACTGTTAGAGAGAGCAGAGGTATGAGACAGGTGTGCAGAAGGATGTGAAAGACAGCAAAGTTTGGACACTGGGGTGCATAAGGACGTTTACACAGAGCAGAAGTTGGAGCCTGGGGTGCAGAAGAATCGTTGAAGAAAGAAGAGTTTGGAGACTGGGGTCAAAAGTCCTGTTACTGACAGCAGAGGTTGGAGATTGGGGTGCAGAAGGCCTGTTACAGAGATCAGTGCTTGGAGACTGGGGTGCAGAAGGTCAGTTACAGAGAGCAGAGGTTAAAGACTGGGTTGCAAAAGGATCTTACAGAGAGCCGAGGATGTAGACTGAGGTACAGAAGGATTGTTACAGAGAGCAGAGGTTGGAGACTGAGGTGTAGAAGCTTCGTTACAGTGAGCAAAGTTTTTAGACTGAGGTGCAGAAGGACTGTTACATAGAGCAGAGGTTTTAGCCTGGGGTGCAGAAGGCACATTATAGATAGCAGAGGTTAGAGACTGGGTTGTAGAAGGACTGTTGCAGAGAGTAGAGGTTGGTTATTGGCGTCCAGAAGGATTGTTGGTGACAGAAGAGGATGGAGACTGGGGTAGAGAAGGACTGCTACAGAAAGTAGAGTTTGGAGACTGAGGTGCAGAAGGACTGTTGCAGTGATTAGAGGTTGGAGACTTAGGTGTAGAAGGACTCTTGCAGAGAGCAGAGGTTTGAGATTGGGGTGCAGAAGGACCGTTACAGAGAGAAGTGTTTGGAAACTGCAGTACAGAAGTACTGTTACAGAGAGCAGAGTTGGAGACTGGGGTGGAGAAGAACTGTTGCAGAGAGTAGAGGTTGGAGATTGGGGTGTAGAAGAACTATTGCAGAGAGTAGAGTTTGGAGACTGGGGTGCAGAAGGACCGTTGCAGAGAGGAGAGGTGGGAGACTGAGGTGCAGAAGGATTGTTACAGAGTGCATAGGTAGAATACTGGGGTTCAGAAGGTTGACCCAGAGAGCAAAAGTTGGAGACTGGGGTAGAAAAGGCCTGTTACAGAGAGCAAAGTTTGGAGACTGAAATGCTGGAGGATCGTTACAGCGAGCTGAGTTTGGAGACTGAGGTGCAGAAGGACTGTTACAAAGAGCAGAGTTTGGAGATTGGGGTGAAGAAGAACTGTTACAGAGAGCAGAGGTTGGAGACTGGCGTGCAGAAGGCCTGTTATAGAGAGCAGAGATATGAGACTGAGATGCAGAAGGATTGTTACTAAGAGCAAAGGTTTGAGACTGGGGTTCAAAAGGACAGTTAGAGAGAGCACAGGGTGGAGACTGTGGTGATGAAGAAATGTTGAAGAGAGCAGAGGTTGGAGACTGGGGTTCAGAAAGACTGTTGCAGAGAGCAGATTTTGGAGACTGTGCTACAGAAGAACTGTTACAGAGAGTAGAGCTTGGAGACTGGAGTGCAGAAGGAATGTCACAGAGAGTACAGTTCGAAAACTGGGGTGCAGAAGGATCTTATAGAGACCAGATGTTGGAGACTGGCGTGCAGAAGGACTCTTGCAGATAGCAGACGTTGGAGACTTGGGTGTAGAAGGACTGTTGCATAGAGCAGATGTTTGAGACTGGGATAAAAAAGGACTGTCTCAGAGAGCAGAGGTTGAAGACTGAGGTGCAGAAGGACTTTTAGAGAGAGCAGAGTTTGGAGACTGGGGTGCAGAAGGACCCCAACTGAGAGCAGAGTTTGGAGACTGCGGTACTGAAGGACTGTTACGGAGAGCAGAGTTTGGAGACTAGTGTGCAGAAGGACTATTGCAAAGATAAGTATTTGGAGACTGGGGTGCAGAAGAAATGTTGCAGAGCGCAGAGGTTGGAGACTGAGGTGCAGAGGGTCGTTGCAGAGAGAAGAGGATGGAGACTGGGGTGCAGCAGGCCTGTTAGAGTAAGCAGAAGTTGGAGACTGGGGTGCAGAAAGATCATAGCAGAGAGCAGAGTTTGGAGACTGATGTTCAGAAGGATCCTTGCAGAGAGCAGAGGTTTGAGACTGTGATGCAGAATGATCTTTACAAAGAGCAGAGGATGAAGATTGGGGTGCAGAAGGACAGTTACAGAGAGCACAGATGGAGACTGGGGTTCAGAAGAAATGTTGCAGAGAACAGAAGGTGGAGACTGCGGTGCAGAAGGACTTTTGCAGAGAGCAGAGGTTGGAAACTGGGGTGCAGAAGAACTGATACAGAAAGCAGACGTTGGAGACTGGGGTGCAGATGTACAGTTACAGAGAACAAAGGTTGGAGACTGTGGTAAAGAAGGACTTTAACTGAGAGCAGATGTTGTAGACTGTGGGGCAGAAGGACTGATGCAGAGAACAGAGGTTGGAGACTGGGTTGCAGAAGGACCGTTGAAAAGAGCAGAGTTTGGAGACTGAGGTGCAGATGGATTGTTAGAAAGCAAAGCTAGGATACTGGGGTGCAGATGTAATGTTGCAGAGAGCAGAAGGTGGAGACTGAGGTGCAGAAGGACTTTTGCAGAGAGCAGAGGTTGGAAACTGAAGTGCAGAAAAACTGTTCCAGAGAGCAGAGTTTGGAGACTGGGGTGCAGAATAACTGATATGGAAAAAAGGGTTTTGAAACTGGGGTGCAGAAGGACTGTTCCAGAGAACAGAGGTTGGATTCTGGGGTTCAGGAGGACCGTTGCAGAGAGCAGAGGTTGGAGACTGAGGTGCAGAAGGACTGTTATAGAGAGCAAAGTTTGAAAACCTGGGTGAAGAAGGATCTTACAGAGAGCAGAGGTCGATGACTGGGGTGCAGAAGGACTGTTGCAGAGAGCACAGGTTGGAGACTGAGGTACAGAAAGATCATTGCAGAGAGAAGAGGTTGGAGACTGGGGTGCATTAGGCCTGTTACAGAGAGCAGATTTTGGAGACTGGAGTGCAGAAGAACTGGTAGAGAGAAGAGGTTGAAGACTTGTGTGCAGAGGATTGTTACAGATAGCACAGTTTGGAGACTGGGGTGCAGAAGGATCGTTGCAGGGATCAGAGGTTTCGAACTGAGGCTTAGAAAAACTGTTACAGAGAGCAGAGGTTGGAGTTAGAGTTGGAGAAGGAATGTTTCAGAGAGCAGATATTGGATCCTGGGGTGCTGAAAGATCGTTGCAGAGAGCACAGGTTGGAAACTGGGCTGCAGAAGGCCTGTTACATAGAGCAGAGGTTGAAGACTGGGGTGCAGAATGCCTGTTACAGAGAGCAGAGGTTGGAGACTGGGGTGCAGAAGGATTGTTACACAGAGCAGAGGTTGAATACTGGGGTGCAGAAGGACCATTACAAAGAGCAAACCTTGGAGACGGAGGTGCAGAAAGACTTACAGAGAGTAAAGTTTGGATACTGGGGTTCAAAGGACTGTTACAGAGAGCAGAGTTTGGAGACTGTGGTGCAGAAGGACTGTTGCAGACAGCAGATGTTGGAGACTGGAGTGGAGAAGGACTGTTGAAGAGAGCAGATTTTAGAGACTGGGGTGCATAAGGATTGTTACAGAGAGCAGGGGTTGGAGACTGAGGTGAAGAAGGACTGTTTTAGAGAGCAGCGTTTAGAGACTGGGTTTCAGAAGGACTGTTACAGAGAGCAGAGGTTGGAGACTTCCGTTCAGATGGATGTTACAGAGAGCAGAGTTTGCATACTGGGGTGCAAAATTACAGTTGCAAAGAGCAGATGTTGGAGACTTGGGTGGAGAAGAATTATTGCAGAGAGCAGAGGTTGGAGACAGGCGTGCAGAATGATCGTTGCATAGAGCAGAGTTTGGAGACATTTGTGCAGAAGGCCTGTTACACAGAGGAGAGGTTGGAGACTGGGGTGCAGAATGACTGTTATAGAGAGCAGTGTTTGGAGACTGAGTTGCTGAAGGATCTTACAGAGAGCAGAGTTTGGAGATTGATCTGTAGGTGGACTGTTACAGAGAGCAGTAGTTGGAGACTGGGGTGCACAAGAATCGTGGAGAGCAGAGGTTTCAGACTGAGGTACAGGTGGACTTTTACAGAGAGCAGTGATTGGAGACTGGGTGTAGAAGGACTGTTACAGAGAGCAGAGTTTGGAGACTCAGGTGCAGAAAAACTGTTACAGGAAGCAGAGTTTGGAAATTAAGGTGCTGAAGAACCCTTACAGAGAGCAGAGTTTGGAGACTGTGGTATAGGACTGTTACCTAGAGCAGAGGTTGGAGACTGGAGTGAAGAAGGACTCTTACATAGAGCATAGGTTGGAGACTGAGGTGCAACTGATAGATACAGAGAACAGATTTTGGAGACGGGGGCTCAGGCAGACTGATACAGAAAGCAGAGGTTGCAGACAGGGGTGTAGAAGGACCTTTACAAAGAGCAGAGGTTCGAGACTGCGAAACAGAAGGACTGTTAAAGAGAACAGATCTCGGAGACTGGGAGCATAAAGACTGTTGCTGAGAGCAAAGGTTGGAGACTGGGGTCCAGAAGGATCCTTGCAGATAGCAGAGTTTGGAGCCTGGGGTGCAGAAGGAGTGTTGCAGAGAGCAGATGTTTAAGACTGGGGTGCAGAAGAAATGTTGCTGAGAGCAGATTTTAGAGACTGGGCTGCAGAAGGACTGTTACAGAGAGCAGAAGTTGGAGACTGACTTGCAGAAGGACTGTTATATAGAGCAGAGTTTGGAGACTTGGATGTAGAAGGACTGTTACAGAGAGCATAGGTTGGAGACTGGTGTTCAGATGGATCTTACAGAGAGCAGAGTTTGGAGACTGGGGTTCAAAATGACTGTTGCAGACAGCAGATTTTGGAGACTGTGGTTGAGAAGAATCGTTGCAAAGAGAAGAGGTTTTAGACTGGGGTGCAGAAGGACTGTTACAGATTTCAGAACTTGGAGACTGAAGTGCAGAATGACTTTTACAGAGAGAAGAGGTTGGAGACTGGGGTGCAAAAGGATTCTTACAGAGAGCAGAGAATGAAGACTGGGCTGCAGAAGGATCATATCAGAGAGCAGAGGTTGGAGAATGAGGTGCAGAAGGATCGCTACAGAGAGCAGAGGTTGGAGACTGGGTTGCAGCAGGACAGTTACAAAGAGCACAGGTTGGAGACTTGGGTGCAGAAGAAATGTTGAAGAGAGCAGAGTTATGAGACTGCGATGCAGAAGTAGCAGAGAGTAGAGGTTGTAGACTGGGGTCCAGAAGGACTTTTGCAGAGAGCAGTTGTTAGAGACTGGGATGCAGAAGGATCACTGCAGAGAGCATATGTTGGAGACTGCGGTTTAGAAGGACTGTTTCAGAGATGAGAGGTTGTAGACTGGGGTTTAGTAGGATCATTGCAGAGAGCAGAGTTTGGAGACATGCGTGCAGAATGATCGTTGCATAGAGCAGAATTTGGAGACATTTGTGCAGAAGGCCTGTTACAGAGAGGAGAGGTGGGAGACTGGGGTTCAGATGGATCTTACAGAGAGCAGAGTTTGGAGACTGGTGTGCAAAAGGACTGTTGCAGAGAGCAGAGGTTGGAGACTTGGGTGGAGAAGAATCGTGTAGAGAGAACAGGTTGGAGAATGGGGTGCAGAAGGCCTGTTTCAGAGAGCAGAGATTGGAGACTGGCTTGCAGAAGTCTTGTTACAGAGAGCAGAGTTTGGAGACTGTTGTGCAGAAGGACTGTTACAGAGTGCAGAGTTTAAAAACTGGGTTGTAGAAGGATCTTACAGAGAGCAGAGTTAGGAGAATTAGGTGAAAAAGACTGTAACAGAGAGCAAAAGTAGGATATTGGGTGTAGAAGGGTCTTTGCAGAGAGCATAGTTTTAAGACTGAGGGGCAGAAGGACTGTTGCAGAGAGCAGATGTTGGAGACTGGTGTGCAGGGGACTGTTGCAGACAGCATAGGTTGGAGACTTTGGTGAAGAAGGATCGTGGCAGAGAGCAGAGGTTCGAGACTGATATGTAGAATCACTGTAACAGAGAGCAGAGTTTGGAGACTGGGTTTCAGAAGAATCTTAGAGAGAGCAGAGGTTTCAGACTGAGGTTCAGAAGGACTCTTACAGAGAGTAGAGGTTGGAGACTGATTTACACAAGGACTCTTGCAGAGAACAGAGTTTGGAGACTGAGGTTCAGAAGGATTGTTACAGAGATCAGAGGTTAGTGACTCTGGTGCCGAAGGACTCTGCAGAGAGCAGACATTAGAGACTGGGGTCCAGAAGGATCGTTGCAGAGAGCAGACGTTGGAACCTGAGGTGCAGAAGGCCTATTACAGAGAGAAGAGGTTGAAGACTGAGGTTCAGAAGGACTGTTTCAGAGATGAGAGGTTGGAGACTGGGGTTTAGTAGGATCATTGCAGAGAGCAGAGTTTGGAGACATGCGTGCAGAATGATCGTTGCATAGAGCAGAGTTTGGAGACATTTGTGCAGAAGGCCTCTTACAGAGAGGAGATGTTGAAGACTGGGGTGCAGAAGGACTATTAGAGAGAGCAGTGTTTTGAGACTGAGTTGCTGAAGGATCTTACAGAGAGCAATGGTTGGAGACTGGGGTGCAGATGAATTGTGGAGAGCAGAGGTTTCAGACTGAGGTACAGGTGGACTTTTACAGAGAGCAGTGATTGGAGACCAGGGTGTAGAAAGACTGTAACAGAGAGCAGAGTTTGGAGACTCAGGTGCAGAAAAACTGTTACAGGAAGCAGAGTTTGGAAATTAAGGTGCTGAAGGACCTTTACAGAGAGCAGAGTTTGGAGACTGTGGTATAGGACTGTTACCTAGAGCAGAGGTTGAATACTGGAGTGCAGAAGGACTCTTACATAGAGCATAGTTTGGACACTGAGGTGCAAAGGATAGATACAGAGAACAGATTTTGGAGACTGGGGTTCTGGCAGACTGATACAGAAAGCAGAGTTTGTAGACTGGGTTGTAGAAAGACCTTTA
The DNA here is from genome assembly GCF_052094955.1 of Ictidomys tridecemlineatus. NCBI lineage: Eukaryota > Metazoa > Chordata > Mammalia > Rodentia > Sciuridae > Ictidomys > Ictidomys tridecemlineatus. The sequence goes on along the minus strand of NW_027521163.1, from coordinate 48,586 downwards.
CAAAGAGCAGAGGTTGGAGACTGTGAAACAGAAGGACTGTTACAGAGAACAGGTCTCGGAGACTGGGAGCAGAAAGACTGTTGCAGAGAGCAAAGGTTAGAGACTCGGGTGAAGAAGGAATGTTATAGAGAGCAGAGTTTGGAAACTAAAGTGCAGAAGGATCTTATAGAGAGCAGAGGTTGGAGACTGTGGTGCAGAAGGACTGTTGCTGAGAGCAGAAGTTGGAGACTGGTGTCCAGAAGGATCGTTGCAGAGAGCGGAGTTTGGAGATTGGGGTGCAGAAGGAGTGTTGCAGAGAGAAGATGTTGAAAACTGGGTTGCAGAAGGAATGTTGCAGATAGCATATTTTAGAGACTTGGGTGCAGAAGGACTGTTACAGAGAGCAGAGGTTGGAGACTGACGTGCAGAAGGACTGTTACAGAGAGCAGAGTCTGGAGATTTGGGTGTAGAAGGACTGTTACAAAGACCATAGTTTGGAGACTGAGGTTCAGATGGATCTTACACAGATCAGAGATTGGAGACTGGGGTTCAAAACGACTGTTGCAGAGAGCAGATGTTGGAGACTGGGGTTGAGAAGAATCGTTGCAGAGAGAAGAGGTTGGAGACTGGGGTGCAGAAAGCCTGTTACAGAGAGCAGAGTTGGGAGACTGGGTTGCAGAAGTCCTGTTACAGAGAGCAGAAGCTAGAGACTGTTGTGCAGAAGGACAGGTACAAAGTGCAGGGTTTAAAGACTAGGATGCAGAAGGATCTTGCAGAGAGCAGAGTTGGGAGTCTGAGGTGCAGAATGAGTGTTACAGAGAGCCAAGGTAGGAGACTTGTGTGCAGAAGGGTCGTTGCAGATAGAAGAGTTTTAAGACTGAGGTGCAAAATGACTGTTGCAGAGAGCAGATGTTGAAGACTCGGGTGCAGAAGGACTGTAACAGAGAGCAGAGGTTGGATACAGGGGTGCAGAAGCATCTTACAGAGAGCAGAATTTGGAGACTGAGGTGCAGATGGACTGTTGCAGAGATGAGAGGTTGGAGCGTGCGTTGCAGAAGGATCCTTGCAGAGAGCACATTATGGAGACTGGGGTGTAGAAGTCCTGCTACAGAGAGAAGAGTTGGGAGACTGGCGACCAGAAGGCCTGTTACAGAGATGAGAGGTTGGAGACTGGGGTGCAGAAGGACTGTTATAGAGAGCAGAGTTTGGAGACTTGGGTGCAGAAATCCTGCTACAGAGAGCAGCGTTGGGAGACTGGCGTCCAGAAGGCCTGTTACAGAGAGGAGAGGTTAGAGACTGAGGTCCAGAAAGACTGTTATAGAGAGCAGAGTTTGGAGACTGTGTTGCTGAAGGATTTTATGGAGAGAAGAGTTTGGAGTCTGAGGTGCAGGTGGACTGTTACAGGGAGCAGTGGTTGTAGACTGAGGTACAGAAGGACGATTCAGAAAGGAGAGGTGTCAGACTGAGGTGCAGAAGGACTGTTACAGAGAGCAGAGGTTGGAGACTGAGGTGTAGCAGTACTGTTAGAAAGAGCAGAGTTTGGAGACTGAGGTGCAGAAGGACTTTTACAGAAAGCAGAGGTTGGAGACTGTGGTGTAGAAGTACTATTAGAAAGAGCAGAGTTTGGAGACTGAGGTGCATAAGGTCTGTTACAGAAAGCACAGGTTGGAAACTGGGGTGCAGAAGGACCGTTACAGAGACCAGAGTTTTGAGACTGCGGTTTAGAAAAACTGTTACAGAGAGCAGAGGTTGGAGACTGAGGTGTAGAAGGAATGTTACAGAGAGCACAGGTTGGAGACTGAGGTGCAGAAGGATAGATAGAGAGAGCAGAGTTTTGAGACTGGTGTTCAGAAGGACTGATATAGCGAACAGTGTTTGGAGACTGGGGTGCAGAAGAATCGTGCAGAGAGCAGTGGTTTCAGACTGAGGTGCAGAAGGACTGTTACAGAGAGCAGAGGTTGGAGACTAAGGTGTAGAAGGACTGTTACAGAGAGCAGAGTTTGGAGACTGAGGTGCAGAAAGACTGTTACAGAAAGAAGTGGTTGGAAATTGGGGTGCAAAAAGACCGTAAAAGAGACCAGAGTTTGGAGACTGCGGTATAGAAAAACTGTAACAGAGAGCAGAGGTTGGAGACTGAATTGCAGAATAATAGATACAGAGAGTAGAGGTTTGAGACTGGGTTTTAGAAGGATCCTACAGAGAGCAGAATTTGGAGAGTGAAGTGCAGAAGGACTGTTACAGAGAATAGAGGTTGGAGACCGAGGTGCAGAAAGACCGTTGCAGAGAACAGTGTTTGGAGACTGGGATGCAGAAGGATTGTTACAGAGAGCAGAGTTTGGAGACTGGGGGACAGAAGGACTGTTGCAGAGAGCAGAGGTTGGAGACTGAGGTGCAGAAGGACTGTTGCAGAGAGCAGAGGATGAAGACTGGGCTGCAGAAGGAATGTTGAAGAGAGTAGATGTTGGAGACTGAGTTGCAGAAGGACTCTTAGAGTGAGCAGAAGATGGACACTGGGGTGCAGAAAAACGGTTGCAGAGAGCAGAGCATGGAGACTGAGGTGCAAAATTTTGTTACATAGAGCAGAGTTTAGGCTCTGGGGTGCAGAAGGATCGTTGCAATAAGCAGAGCTTTGAGAAAAATGTGAAGAAGGATCTTACAGAGAGCAGAGGTTGGAGACAGAGTTGCAAATGGACTGTTGCAGAGATCAGAGGTTGGAGACTGTGGTGCAGTAGGATCATTGCTGAGAGCAGAGGTGAAGACTGGGGTGCAGATGGATCGTTGCAGGGAGCAGAGGTTGAAGACTGGGGTGCAGAAGAACTGTTTCAGAGAGCAGAGTTTGGAGATGAGGTGCAGAAGGATCGTTACAGAGAGCAGAGGTTGAAGTCTGTGTTGCAGAAGGACTGATACAGAGATCAGAGGGTGGAGACTGTGGTGCAGAAGAACTGTTGCAGAGAGCAGAGGTTAGAGACTGGGGTGCAGAAGTATTGTTGCAGAGAGCAGAGGTTGGAGAATGAGGTGAAGAAGGATCGCGACGGAGAGCAGAGTTTGGAGACTGGGGTGCAGCAGGACAGTTACAGAGAGCACAGGTTTGAGATTGGGGTGCAGAAGGACTGTTGCAGAGAGCAGAGTTTGGAGACTGGGTTGGACAAGGACTGTTGCAGAGAGTAGAGACTGGAGATTGGGGTGCCGAAAGACTGATGCAGAGAGCAGAGTTTGGAGACTGAAGTGCAGAAGGACTGTTATGGAGAACAGAGGTTGGAGACTCGGGTGCATAAGAACTTATACATAAAAAAGAAGTTGGAGACTAGGGTGGAGAAAGACTGTTGCAAAGAGCAGAGGTTGGAGACAGGGGTGGAGAAGGAATGTTGTAGAGAGCAGATGTTGGCAACTGGGGTGCAGAATTACTTTTGCAGAGAGCAATGTTTAAAGACTGGGGTGCCTAGGACTATTACAGAGAGCAGAGGTTGCAGACTGAGGTGCAGAAAAACTGTTAAGAGAGCAGAGTTTAGAGACTGTGGTGCAGAAGGTCTGATTCAGAAAGCAGAGTTTGGAAACTGATACAGAAAGCAGGGGTTGGAAAGCAGAGGAAGGAACCTTAAAGACAACAGAGTTTGGAGACTGCAGAACAGAACGACTGTTACAGAGACCAGAGTTTGGAGACTGGGGTGCAGAAAAAGTGTTGAAGAGAACAGAGGTTGAAAACTTTTGTGCAAAAGGATCATTGAAGAAACCAGAGTTGGGAGACTGGGGTGCAGAACACTGATACAGAAATCAGAGGTTGGAGACTTGGGTGAAGAAGGCCTGATACAGAAAGCAGAGTTTGGAGACTGTGGTGTAGAAGGACTGTTATAGAGAGCATAGTTGGAATAGTAGATTGCAGAAGGATGTTACAAAAAGCAGAGCTTAGAGACTGAGGTGCAGAAGAAATGTTACAGCGAGCCTAGGTTGAAGACTGGGGTGCAGAAGGACTGATACAGAAAGCAGAGGTTGGATACTCGGATGCACAAGGACCCTTACAGAGAGCAGAGGTTGGAGACTGAGGTGCAGAAAGACTGTTGCAGAGAGCAGAGGTTGCAGACTGAGTTGCAGAAGGACTGTTACAGCAGGCAGAGTTTCGAGACTTTTGTGGAAAACGACTGATACAGAAAGCAGAGGTTGGATACTGGGGTGCATAAAGTCCCTTATGGAGAACAGAGGTTGGAGACTGCGGTACAGAAAGACTGTTAAAGAGAGCAGAGGTTGGAGACTGGGGTGCAGAAAAACTTTTGTAGAGAACAGAGGTTGGAACTGGGTTGCAGGAGGATCGTTTGGGCGAGCAGAGTATGGAGACTGGGGTGTAGAAGGACTGTTGCAGAGAGCAGAAGTTGTAGACTGGGGTGTAGAAGGACTGTTGCAGAGAGCAGATGTTGGAGACTTGGGTGCAGAAAGACTGTTGCATAGAGCAGAGGTTGGAGACTGAGGTGCATAGAAACGTTTAGAGAGTCCAGAGGTTAGAGACTGGGGTGCAGAGTTTGGACACTGAGGTGCAGAAGCACTTTTGCAGAGAGCAGAGGTTGGCGAATGAGGCGCAGTAGGACTTTTGCAGAGAGCAGAGGTTAATGTCTGAGGTTCAGAAGGACTGTTACAGAGAGAAGAGTTTAGAGACGGGGTGCAGAAGGACTGATACAGAAAGCAGATTTTGGAGACTGTGGTGCATAAGAACCGTTTCCGAGAGCCGAGGTTGGAGACTGCAGTACAGAAGGATGGTTACAGAGATAAATGGTTGGAGACTGGGGTGGTAAAGGACTGTTGCAGAGAGCCGATTTTGGAGCCTGGGGTGCAGAAGGACTGTTGCAGCGAGCAGACGTTTAAGACCAGGGTGCAGAAGGACTCTTGCAGAGAGCAGAGGTGGCAGAGTGAGGTGCAGAAGCACTGATACCGAGAGAAGAGTTTAGAGACTGTGGTGCAGAAGAACTGATACAGAAAGCAGAGGTTAGAGAATGGGGTGCAGAAGGACCCTTACAGAGAGCAGAGTTTGGAGACTGATGTGTAGAAGGACGTTACAGAGAGCAGAGGTTGGAGACTGGGGTGGAGAAGGAATGTTGCAGAGTGCAGTGTTCGGAGACTGGGTTGCAGAAAAACTGATACAGAGAGCAGAGTTTGGAGACTGGGGTGCAGAATGGCTGTTACAGAGAGCAGAGGTTGGAGACTTGGGTGCAGAAGGACTGATACAGAAAGCAGAGGCTGGAGACTGGGGTGCAGAAGGACTGTTAAAAAAGCAAAGGTTGGAGATTGGGGTGGAGGAGGACTGTTGTAGAGAGCAGATGTTGGAGACTGGGTTGCAGAATTACTATTGCAGAGAGCAGAGGTTGGAGACTGCGGTGCAGGAGCACTTTTGCAGAGAGCAGAGCTTGCAGACTAAGGTGCTGAAGGACTGTTACAGTGAGCAGAGTATGGAGACTGTGGTGCAGAAGGATTGTTACAGAGAGCAGATTTTGGAGACTGGTGTGCAGAAGGATCGTTATAGAGAACAGAGGTCAGAGACTGGGGTGCAGAAGGCCTGTTAGGGATAGATGAGTTTGGAGAAGGAGTGCAGAAGTACTTTTACAGAGAGTAGAGACAGAGGTGAAAAAGGACTGTTGCAGAGAGCAGAGGTTGGAGACTGGGGTGTAGAAGGACTGATACAGAGAGCAGAGTTTGGAGACTGCGGTACAGCAGGACTGTTACAGAGAGCAGAGTTTGCAGACTGCGGTGCAGAAGGACTGTTTCAGAAAACAGAGGTTAAACACTGGTGTGCAGAAGAACTGTTACAAAGAGCAGATTTTGGAGGCTGGTGTTCAGAATTACTGTTACATAGAGTAGAGGTTGGAATCTGCGGTGCAGAAAGGTCTTACAGAGAGTAGAGGTTGGAGACTAGGGTGCAGAAGAACTTTTGCAGAGAGCAGAAGTTGGAGACAGGGGTGTAGAATGATCGTTGCAGAGAAGAGTTTTGAGACTGGGATGCAGAAACCCTGTTAAAGCGAGCAGAGTTTGAAGAATTGGGTGCAGAAGAACTATTATACAGAGCAGAGTTAGGAGACTGGGTGGCAGAAAGATCTTCCAGAGAGTAGAGTTTGGAGACTGAGGTGCAGAAGGATGGTTACAGAGAGCAGTGGTTGAAGACTGGGATCAGAAGGATCATGCAGAGAGCAAAGGTTTAAGACTGAGATGTAAAAGGACTGTTACAGAGAGCAGAGGTTGGAGACTGAGGTGCATAAGGAGTGTTACAGGGAGCAGATTTTAAAGTCGGTGTTGCAGAAGGATCTTACATAGAGCAGAGTTTAAAGATTGAGGGGCAGAAGGTTTGATACAGAGAGAAGATTTTTCAGACTAAGATGCAGAAGGACTGTTGCAGAGAGCAGATGTTGGAGACTGGGTTGCAGAAGGACGGCTACAGAGAGCAGAGGTTGGAAACTGGCTTGCAGGAGGCCTCTTACAGAGACCAGAGTTTTGAGACTGGCTTGCAGAAAGACTGTTACAGAGATCAGAGTTTTGTGACTGGGTTTCAGAAGGATCCTACACTGTTGCAGAGAGCAGAGTTTGGAGAATAGGTTACAGAAGGAATGTTGCAGAGAGTAGATGTTGGAGACTGTTGTTCAGAAGGACTGTTTCAAAGAGCAGTGGTTAGAGAATGGGGTGCAGAAGGACTTTTGCAAAGAGCAGAGATTGGACACTGAGGTGCAGAAGGACTCTTACAGAGAGCAGAGGTTGGAGACTGTTGTGAAGAAGGACAGATAAAGAAAGCAGAGGTTGCAGACTGGAATGCAAAAGGACCTTTACGGAGAGCAGAGTTATGAGATTTCGGTACAGAAGGACTGTTCCAGAGACCAGATTTTGGATATTGGAGAGCAGACGGACTGTTGCAGAGGACAGACTTTGGAGAATGGGGTGCAGCTGGACCATTCCAGAAAGCAGAGGTTGGAGACTAGGGTGCAGAAGTAATTTTACAGAGAGAAGAGTTTGGAAACTGGGGTGCAGAAGGATCTTACAGAGAACAGAGTTTGGAGACTGGTTTGCAGAAGGACTGTTATAGAGAGCAGAGGTTGGAGACTGGGGTTCAGATGGATCTTACAGAGAGCAGAGTTTGAAGATTCGGGTGCAAAAGGACTGCTGCAGAGAGCAGATGTTGGAGACTGGGGTGGAAAAAAATTGTTGCAGAGAGAAGAGGTTGGAGACTGAGGTGCAGAAAGATCATGGAGAACAGAGGTTTCAGACTCAGATGCAGAAGTACTGTTACAGAGAGCAGAGGTTGGAGACTGAGTTGTAGAAGGACTGTTAGAAAAATCAGAGTTTGGAGACTGAGGTGCCGAAGAACTGTTACAGAAAGCAGAGGTTGAAAATTGGCGTGCAGAAAGACCGTTACAGAGACCAGAGGTTGGAGACTGCGGTATAGAAGGACTGTTAAAGAGAGCAGAGGTGGAAGACGTGGGTGCAGAAGGACTGTTACAGAAAGCACAGTTTGGAGACTGAGGTGCTGAAGGATAGATACAAAGAGCAGAGGTTGGAGACTGTGGTTTAGAAGGACTGATACAGAAAGCAGTATTTGGAGACTGGGTTGCTGAAGGATCTTACAGAGAGCAGAGTTTGGTGACTGCAGTACAGAAGGACTGTTACATTGAGCAGATATTGGAGACTGGGGTTCAGAAGAATTGTGCAGAGACCAGAGGTTTTAGAATGAGGTGCAGAAGGACTGTTCCAGAGAGCAGAGGTTGGAGACTGAGGTGTAGAAGGACTTTTACAGAGAGCAGAGTTTGAAGACTCAGGTGCAGAAGGACTGTTACAGGAAGCAGATTTTGGAAATTCGGGTGCAGAAGGACCGTTACAGAGAGCAGAGATTTTAGACTGCGGTATATGACTGTTACTGAGAGCAGAGGTTGGAGACTGGGTTGCAGAACGACTCTTACATAGAGCACAGGTTGGAGACTGAGGTGCAGAAGGATCGATAGAGAAGAGAAGTTGGAGACTGGGGTTCAGACAGACTGATAGAGAAAGCAGAGTTTGGAGACTGGTGTGTAGAAAGACCGTTATGGAGAGCAGAGTTTGGAGACTGCGGTGGAAGGACTGTTACAGAGAGCAGATCTCAGAGACTGGGGAGCAGAAGTACTGTTGCAGAGAGCAGAGGTTGGAGACTGGGGTGCAGAAGGAGTGTTACAGAGAGCAGAGCTTGGAGACTGGGGTTCAGAGGGATCTTACCTAGAGCAGACGTTGGAGACTGTTGTGCAAAAGGACTGTTGCAGAGAGCAGAGGTTGGAGACTGGTGTAAAGAAGAATCGGTGCAGAGAGAAGAGTTTGAAGACAGGGGTGCAGAAGGCCTGTAACAGAGAGCAGTGGTTGGAGACTGGGTTGCAGAAGTTCTGTTACAGAGAGCAGAGTTTGGAGACTGTTGTGCAGAAGGACTGTTACAGAGTGCAGAGTTTAAAGATTGGGTTGCAGAAGGATCTTACAGAGAGCAGAGTTGGGAGACTGAGGTGCAGAAGGACTGTTACTGACAGAGAGGTAGGAGACTGGGGTGCAGAAGGTTCGTTTAAGAGGGCACAGTTTTCAGACTGAGGTGAAGAATAACTTTTGCAGAGAGCAGATGTTGGAGACTGGGGTGCAGAAGGACTGTTGCAGAGAGCAGACGTTGGATACTGGGGTTAAGAAGGATCATTGCAGAGAGAACAGTTTTGAGACTGGTGTGCAGAAAGACTGTTACAGAGAGTAGAGTTCAGAGACTGGGTTTTAGAAGGATGCTACAGAGAGTAGATGTTGGAGACTGGGGTGCAGAAGGACTGTTGCAGAGAGCAGACGTTGGATACTGGGGTTAAGAAGGATCATTGCAGAGAGCAGAGTTTTGAGGCTGGTGTGCAGAAAGACTGTTAAAGAGAGTAGAGTTTGGAGACTGGGTTTTATAAGGATGCTACAGAGAGCAGAGTTTGGACACTGGGTTGCAGAAGTCCTGTTACAGAGAGCAGAGGTTGGAGACTGTTGTGCAGAAGGACTGTTACAGAGTGCAGAGTTTAAAGTCTTTGTTTTAGAAGGATCTTACAGAGAGCAGAGTTTTGAGAATAAGATGCAGAAGGACACATGAAGTGAGCAGACGTCGGAGACTTGGGGTCCAGAAAGATCGTTGCAGAGAGCAGAGTTTGGAGAATGGGGTGTAGAAGGACTGTTGCAGAGAGCAGATGTTGGAGACTGGGGTGCAGATGGACTGTTGCAGAGAGCAGAGGTTGGAGATGGGGCTCAGAAGGACTGTTGAAGAGAGCAGAGGTTGGAGACTGGGGTGCAGAAGGACTGTTACAGAGAGCAGAAAATAGAGACTGGGGTTCAGAGGGATCTTACCCAGAGCAGACGTTGGAGACTGTTGTGCAAAAGGACGGTTGCAGAGAGCAGAGGTTGGAGACTCGTGTGGAGAAGAATCATTGCAGAGAGAAAAGCTTCGAGACAGGGGTGCAGAAAATATGTTACAGAGAGCAGTGGTTGAAGACTGGGTTGCAGAAATTTTGTTACAGAGAGCAGAGTTTGGAGACTGTTGTGCAGAAGGACTGTTACAGAGTGCAGAGTTTAAAGCCTGGGTTGTAGAAGGATCTCAAAAGAGCAGAGTTAAGAGACTGAGGTGCAGAAGGGCTGTTACAGACAGAGAGGTAGGAGACTGGGGTGCAGAAGGTTCGTTGCAGAAGGCAGAGTTTTCAGACTGAGGTGCAGAATGACTGTTGCAGAAAGCAGATGTTGGAGACTTGGGTGCAGAAGGACTGTTGCAGAGAGCAGACGTTGGATACTGGGGTTAAGAAGGATCATTGCAGAGAGCAGAGTTTTGAGACTGGTGTGCAGAAAGACTGTTACAGAGCATAGAGTTTGGAGACTGGGTTTTATAAGAATGCTATAAGAGAGCAGAGGTTGAAGACTGAAGTGCAGAAGGACTGTTACAGAGAGTAGAGTTTGGAGACTGAGGTGCAGAAGTACCCTTGCAGAGAACAGATTTTGGAGACTGATTTGCAGAAGGATTGTTACAGAGAGCAGAGTATTGACACTGGGGTGCAGAAGAACTGTTGCAGAGAGCAGAGTTTGGAGACTGGGGTGCAGAAGGACTGTTGCAGAGAGCAGAGGTTGGAGACTGGGGTGTAAAAGGACTGTTTCAGAGAGCAGAGTTTGGAGACTGTGGTGCAGAATGACTGTTGCAGAGAGCAGAGGTTGGAGACTGAGGTACAGAAGTTCTGTTACATAAAGCAGAGGTTGGATACTGAAGTGCAGAAGTCCTGTTTCATAGAGCAGAGGTTGGATACTGTGGTGCAGAGGTATCGTTGCAAGAAACAGAGCTTGGAGACAGGGGTGCAGAAGGATCTTACAGAGAGCAGAAATTAGTTAGGTGCAGGAGGACTGCTGGAGAGAGCAGAGTTTGGAGACTCGGTTGCTGAAGGATCTTACAGAGAGCAGAGGTTGAAGACTGGTGTGCAAAAGGACTGTTGCAGAGAGCAGAGGTTGGAGACTGTGGTGGAGAAGAATCGATGCAGAGAGAAGAGGTTGGAGACTGGGGTGCAGAAAGACTTTTGCAGAGAGCAGTGGTTGGAGACTGGAGTGAGGAAGGACTGTTAGAGAGAGCAGAGGTTGGAGAGTGAGGTGCAGAAGGACTGATACAGAGAGCAGATTTTGGAGACTGGGGTTCAGATGGATCTTACAGAGAGCAGAGTTTGAAGACTGGGGTGCAAGAAAACTGTTGCAGAGAGAAGAGGTTAGAGACGGTGGTGGAGAAGAATCCATGCAGAGAGAAGAGGTTGGAGACTGGGGTGCAGAAAGATCTTTACAGAGAGCAGAGGTTAGAGACTGGGGTAAGATAGACAGTTACGGAGACCACAAATTGGAGACTTGGGTGAAGAAGGATCTCTGCAGAGAGCAGAGGTCGGAGACTCAGGTGCAGAAGCATCGTTACAGAAAGCAGAGGTTTTAGACTGGGGTGCAGAATGACAGTTACAGAGAGCACAGTTTGGAGACTTGTGTGTAGAAGAAATGTTGCAGAGTGCAGAGGTTGGTGATTGGGGTGCAGAAGGACTGTTGCAGAGAGCAGAGGTTCAAGACTAGGGTGCAGAAGGATCGTTACAGAGAGCAGAGGTTAGAGACTGCAGTACAAAGGAGTGTTACAAAGAGCACAGGTTTGAGACCGGGGTGCAGAAGGACTGTTGCAGAGAACAGAGTTTGGAGACTGCGGTGCAGAAGAATCTGACAGAGAGTAGAGTTTGGAGCCTGGGTTTCAGGAGAACTGTTGCAGATAGCAGAGGTTCAATACAGGGGTGCAGAAGGACTGTTAGAGAGACCAGAGTTTGGAGACTGCGGTGCAGAAGGATCTTACAGAGCATAGAGATTGGAGACCTGGGTGCAGAATTACTGTTGTAGAGAGCAGAGGTTGGAGACTGGCATGCACAAGGACTATTACAGAGAGCAGATGTTGGAAACTGTGGTGCAGAAGGATCTTACAGAGAGTAGAGTTTGGAGACTGGGGTGCAGAAGGCTGTTGCAGAGAGCAGAGGTTGGAGACTGGGATGCAGAAGGACTGTTACAGATAGCACAGTTTTGAGACTGGGTTGCAGAAGGATCTTACAGAGAGCATTTTGCAGACAGAGGTGCATAAGGATTGTTACAAGAGCAGAGGCTTAAGACTGGGATGCAGAAGGATTGTTGCAGAGAGCAGCGTTTTCAGTCTGAGGTGCAGAAGGACTTTTGCAGAGAGCAGATGTTCGATCCCGGTGTGCAGAAGGACTCTTACAGAGAGCAGAGTATGGAGACTGGGGTGCAGAAGGATCGTTGCAGAGAGCAGAGTTTGGAGACTTGGGTGCAGAAGGCCTGTTAAAGAGAACAGAGTTATAAGACTGGGGTGCAGAAGGCCTGTTACAGAGAGCACAGTTTGGAGACTCGGGTGCAGAAGGACTTTTACAGAGAGCAGAGTTTGGAGAATGGGTTGCAGAAGGATCTTACAGAGAGCAGAATTTGGAGACTGAGTTGCATAAGGACTTTTACAGAGAGTAGAGTTTGGAGACTGAGGAGCAGAAAGAACGTTGTAGAGAGCAGAGGTTACAGACTGATGTCCAGACGAATTGTTACAGAGATCAGAGGGTGGAAACTGGAGTACAGAAGGAGTGTTACAGAGAGCAGAGTTTGGAGATTGGTGTGCAAAAGAACTGTTACCGAGAGCAGAGGGTGGAAACTGGGGTGTAGAGGACTGTTGCAGAGAGCAGAGTTTGGAGACTGAGGTGCAGAAGAACTGTAACAGAGAGCAGAGTTTGGAGACTGGGGTGCAGAAAAACTAATACAGAAAGTAGAGGTTGGAAACTGGGGTGTAGAAGGACCTTTACAGAGAGCAGAGTTTGGAGACTGCTGTACAGTAGGTCTGTTACATGGAGCAGAGTTTGGAGACTAAGGTTCTAAAGAATCGTTTCAGAGTTGTAGACTGGTGTGCAGAAGAATCTTAGAGAGAGCATAGGTTGGAGGCTGAGCTGCCAAAGGACTGTTATAGAGAGCAGAGGTTGAAGACTGGGGTGCAGAAGTATCCTTGAAGAGAGCAGAGTTTGGAGACTGAGGTGCAGAATGATCGTTGAGAAGAGCAGAGGATGGAGAATGTGGTGGAGAACGATACTTACAGAGAGCAGATGTTGGATACTGGGGTGCAGAAGTACACTTACAGAGAGCACAGGTTGAAGACTGGGGTGCAGAAGAAATGTTGCAGAGACTAGAGGCTGGATACTAGGGTGCAGAAGGACTGTTACAGAGAGCAGAGGTTATAGACTGAGGTGCAGAAGGACTGTTACAGAGAGCAGAGGTTGGAGACTGGGATACAGAAGAACTTATACTGAAAGCAGAGGTTGGAGACTGGGGTGCAGAAGGATTGTAGCAGAGAACAGAATTTGGAGACTGGGGTGCAGAAGCACCGATTAAGAGAACTGAGGTTGGATATTTAGGTGCAGAAGATTGTTACAGAAAGCAGAGGTTGGATACTGGGGTGCATATTGACTGTTACAGAGAGCAGTGGTTGGAGACTGAGGCGAAGAAAAATCTTACAGAGAGCAGAGGTTGGAGACTAGGGTGCAGAAAGACTTTTGCAGAGAGTAGAGTTTGGAAACTGAGGTGCAGAAAATTGTTGCAGAGAGAAGAGGTTGGAGACTGGAGTGCAGAAGGCCTTTTACAGAGAGCAGAGTTTGGAAACTGGAGTGCAGAAGGCCTTTTACAGAGAGCAGAGGTCTGAGACTGGGGTGCAGAAGGACTGTTACAGATAGCACATTTCGGAGACTGGGGTACAGAATGATCGTTGCAGAGACCAGAGGTTTCAGACTGAGGTGCATAAGGACTGTTACAGAGAGCATAAGTTGTAGTCTGAGGGGCAGAAGAACTATTACCGAAATAAGAGGTTGGCAATTGGGGAGCAGAAGGACCTTTACACAGAGAAGAGGTTGGAGACTGCGGTACAGAATGACTGTTACAGAGAGAAGAGTTTGGAGACAGGGGTGCAGAAGGACCATTGCAGAGAGGAGATGTTGGAGACTGGGGTGCAGAAAGACTGTTACAGAGAGCAGAGGTTGAAGACTGAGGTGCAGAAGGATCGTTGCAGAGAGCAGAGTTTGGAGACTAAGGTGCAGAAGGACTTTTACAGAGAGCAGAGTTTGGAGACTGGGGTGCAGGAGGATTCTTACAGAGAGCAGAGAATGGCGACTGGGTTGCATAAGGAGTGTTACAGAGAGCAGAATAACTGTTAAACAGAGTTCAGAATAACTGTTAAACAGAGCAGAGTTTTGAGACTGGGGTGCAGGAGGATTCCTACAGAGAGCAGAGAATGGCGACTGGGTTGCATAAGGAGTGTTACAGAGAGCAGAGTTTGGAGATTCTGGTTCAGAAGAACTGTTAAACAGAGTAGAGTTTTGAGACTGGGGTTCAGAAGGATTGTAACAGAGTGCAGAGGTTTGATTGGGGTACAGCAGGACTGTAACAGAGAGTAGAGCTTGAAGACTGGGTTGCAGAAGAACTGTTACAGAGACTGTTGGAGACTGCAGTGCAGAAGGCCTGTTACAGAGAGCATTGGTTGAAGACTGAGGTACAGAAGGATCATTACAGAGAGCAGAGGTTGAATACTGAGGTGCAGAAGGACTGTTGCAGAGAGCAGAGGTTGGAGATTGAGTTGCAGAAAGATTTTTACAGAGAGCAGAGGTTAGAGACTGAGGTGCAGAAGGACTGTTATAGAGAGCAGAGTTTGAAGACTGGGGTGCCGAAGTATCGTTGCAGAGAGCAGAGGTTGGAGACTGAGGTGCAGAAGGATCTTACAGAGAGCAGAGGTTGGAGACTGGGGTGCAGAAGGACAGTTACAGAGAGCATAGGTTGGATACTGGGGTGCAGAAGAAATGTTGCAGAGAGCATAGATTTGATACTGGGGTGCAGATAGACTGTTACATAGAGCAGAGGTTGGAGACTGAGGTGCAGAAGGACTGTTACAGAGAGCAGAGGTTGGATACTGGGGTGCATGTGGACTGTTACAGAGAGCAGAGGTTGGAGACTGAGATGCAGAAGAATCTTAAAAAGAGCAGAGGTTGGAAACTAGGGTGCAGAATAACTGATACATATAGTAGAGGTTGGAAAATGAGGTGCAGAAAGATCGTTGCAGAGAGAAGAGTTTGGAGACTGGGGTGCAGAAGGCCCATTGTAGAGAGCAGAGTTTGGAGCCTGGGGAGAAGAAGGATCATTGCAGAGAGCAGATGTTGGAGACTGGGGTGCACAAGGTCTGTTACAGAGAGCAGAGTTTGGAGACTGAGTTGCAGAAATACTGTTACAGAGAGCAGAGTTTGGAGACTCGGTGTCAGAATGATTGTTGCAGAGAGCAGAGTTTTCAGACTTAGGTGCAGAAGGACTGTTGCAAAGAGCAGATGTTCGAGATTGGGATGCAGAAAAACTCTTTCAGAGAGCAGAACTTGGAGACTGCTGTGCAGAAAGATTCTTGCAGAGAGCAGAGGTTGGAGACTGGGGTGCAGAAGGCCTGTTACAGATATCACATTTTGGAGATTGGTGTGCAGAAGGATATTATAGAGAGCAGAGTTTGGAAACTGAGGTGCAGAAGGACTGTTATAGAGAGCAGAGGTTGGAGACTAGGTTGCAGAATGATTGTTGCAGACAGCAGAGTTTTCAGACTTAGGTGCAGAAGGACTGTTGCAGAGAGAAGATGTTCGAGAGTGGGGTGCAGAAAGACTCTTTTAGAGAGCAGAACATGGAAACTGGTGTGCAGAAGTTTTCTTGCTGGGAGCAGAGCTTGGAGACTGGGGTGCAGAACGCCTGTTACAGATATCACAGTTTGGAGAGTGGTGTGCAGAAGGATATTATAGAGAGCAGAGTTTGGAGACTGAGGTGTAGAAGGACTGTTACAGAGAGCAAAATTTGGAGTCTGGGGTGCAGAATGATTGCTGCAGAGAGCAGAGTTTTCAGACTGAGGTGCAGAAGTACTGTTTCAGAGAGCAGATGTTCGAGACTGGGGTGCAGAAAGAGTGTTTCAGAGAGCAAAACATGGAGACTTGGGTGGAGAAGGATTGTTGCATTGAGCAGAGATTGTAGACTGGGGTGCAGAAGGACTGTTATAGAGAGCAGAGGTTTTAGACT
Source organism: Ictidomys tridecemlineatus (assembly GCF_052094955.1). Classification (NCBI taxonomy): domain Eukaryota; kingdom Metazoa; phylum Chordata; class Mammalia; order Rodentia; family Sciuridae; genus Ictidomys; species Ictidomys tridecemlineatus. The sequence goes on along the minus strand of NW_027521163.1, from coordinate 32,989 downwards.
GGGGTGCAGAAGGCCTGGTACAGAGAGCAGAGCTTTGACACTGTGATGCAGAATGATTGCTGATAGCTGGTGAGCCTACTTCTGGACACCTTCTTTTCCGCACAGTACATCAGGCCCTCTCTCCTCACCCTGTTCTTTTTTGGCTTTATGAGCACCTGTGATTTTCACAGTCACTCTAAGCCATGACTCCTAGGCCTATCTCCTGGGAACCTGTCTTGCTGCCTCCTGGAATTTTCTTGGGGAGACCCTGGAGGTACCTAGACTCCAGGCCCAACCTCCTTCTCTCCTTTCCTCTCCCCAGACACGCTCCTCCTCATTTTTTTATGTTTTAATGAGTGATCCCACTGCCACTCAGCTACCCCACAGACTAGGTGCCCTCTTGTGTCCTCGTCACCAGAACTTTAAAGTGCTTTACCCAGGGCTCCTCTTCAGAGCTTTTCCCCAAGCTCCAAATTCCACATCTTCAGTTACCAGATATTTCCTTTTAATCTTGTTTTGGAACCTGATTTTTCTCAGAGACTACATGAAGGTATTCTAACCAAAGCACATGGACTGTAGAGACTAATATGGCTTAAAAATAAGGTATTCCCCCACCAAAAGCTCATGGTCAGCCACAGTAGCAGTGTTAAGAGGTGAAATGATTAGACTGTGAGACTTATGACCTAATCTGTTTATCCATCCATTTTGTGGGTTAATTTTCTGAAAGGCCCACTGTACTTAGATGAGTGTGGGCAGGTGGAGTGTGGCTGGGGACATGCCCTGGGGAATCACATTTTGTCCCCTGCTAACTTTCTCTTCCCGTCCCTCCCCCGCCCCAACCTTCTGGCTACCATTAGCTAGGGATGCTTCCCCCCATGTTCCCTTCCACCTCGGCATCCCACCTCATCTCAGGCCCGCAGCAATGGGTCAGCTGGCCCCAGACCAAACCTCCAAGCCAGGAGGCCAGAGTGCATCTTTCCCTCCAGGTTGTTCTGGTCAGGCCTGTGGTAACTGTGGCAAACGTGGACTGACCCAGGGAGTAGGTGTTATGAGTGGATTGGACCCACAACCGTTTCCTAAATCCACAGATTCTGACATTTTCAGAGCTCAAGACATTTCCTTCTGGATGGCCTGTTTCCAGCCTGCCCTCACCTAGAATGTGGTCTACTAGTGATTATTGAGATTCTCCAGCTGTCCTGGTCCTTCCCATTTGCACACCACAGCTAGCTCCTAGGCAGCCAGACCCATGGACCTCCTGCGGCCCACTGAGGAGAGAAGAGAGATTTTCTGAGGACCCTGTTAGAAGTCCACTCTTATTTTTTTTTTAAAGACCACACTCAGAGGGCATGTTTCAGGCAGTCCTTCATATGCGTTTTGAGAAATCAGACTCACAATGATTTTTGTGATTCTCTCCCAGGCTCCAATAACCACCACTCTACTCCCTACTTCTCTGAGATCAACTTTTAGCTTCCAAAAAGAAGTGAAAAACTGCTATTTCTCTTTATGTGTCTGGCTTATTTCACTTAATATAATGTCTCCCATGAGCTAGTTTTAAATAGAAACTGCACAACAAATTCTTTTATGTCAGATTTAAATTTTATTCTGAAGAGATAATTCGAAATGGTCACATATGTTTATGTAGGAAAATGTTCATTAAAATATTTATAGGACTGGAGATGATCTGAATGTTTAGCCAAAGGGAAGAAATTAAGTTTATTTAAGAGAGATGTAAGTTTATTGATCATCTCAATACATTCAGAAAAAGCATTTAACAAAATATAGCACCCCTACCTGTCAAAACAGTAGAAACACGAGGGACAGAAGAAACTTTGTAAAAGCAATGTAAAAGCTATCTATGCTAAACGCAAGGCGGCATCATTCTAAGTGGAGAAAGGTTGAAAGCATTCACTCTAAAAACTGGAAGAAGACAGGGTGCCCCCTCTTTCACCACTTCTATTCAACATCATCCTTGAAATTGCCAGAGCCATTGGACAAAAGAAAGAAATTAAAGGTATACAAATAGGTCAAGAAGAATTCAAATCTTACTCTTTGCTGATAGGATCATGTCATCTTCTTAAATTTTTTATTAGAGCATAATAATTATACATAGAAGTTGGGTTGATTTGGAAAAGATCCTAGGTACATGGAATCTGATTTACTCCATTCAGTCCCCACCCCCCATCTCCCTCCCCTTCCTGCCGCCATTCTCCTTTCTCTACTGACCTTTCTTTGGATCATTTATCTGTTAATTTCTGTCTGGTCCTTTCTACATATACATACAGGTGCAGTCTTCTGTTTTAGACTTCCATGTGCACATAACATGATCTGCATAAAGACCTTTCACATTTTCTCTCTTCCCAAACCTCTCCGCCCTCTCATTCTCCTTCTACTCCACCGATCTTCCCTGTATACTTAAGATAGCTAGTCTAACCCCACTTCATCAAATTCTTTCCTCTATTTTTCTCTGGCCCTGATAATTCAGAATTGTACAGGAATAGTTAAATTCTGCCTTTCTTTTTTTTTTACATCTAAAAAATATTTTTATTTTTTATTTTTTATTTATTTTTTTTTATTGTTGGTCGTTCAAAACATTACATAGTTCTTAATACATCACATTTCACAGTTTGATTCAAGCGGGTTATGAACTCCCAACGTTACTCCGTATACAGATTGCTGTATCCCATCAGTTACCCTTCCATTGATTGACATATTGCCTTTCTAGTGTCTGATGTATTCTGCTGTCTGTCCTATTCTCTACTATCCACCCTCCCCTCCCCTCCCCTCCCCTTTTCTCTCTCTACCCCTTCTACTATAAATCATTTCTTCCATTTATATTATCTTGTCTTACCCCTCCTTTCCTCTTATATATCATTTTGTATAACTCTGAGGATCACCTTCCATTTCCATGCTGAGACAGTGAGAAATGACTTCACACCATGATGAGGTCGAATGGCTTTCTGTTGGCTTCTAGCAATTCTCTGGTTACTCCCACCCACCATCTCCCCTGCAAATGTGTGCGGCTCCATGGGTCTGATTTCCTGAGACCAGTCCCACAGGTTATCAGTCTCCAGGCTGCTTTTCATTCGATATTATTTGCCAAGTTGCTGCAATTAACAAGCCTGTTTGGGGTGCTCTCCGTCCATTCTCATCATGGTCTCTTTTTTCTCTGTTTTGTAGCTATGACAACATTGGAAATAAGCAATCAAACTTTTGTCACTGAATTCATCTTCTTGGGATTTTCCAACCACTCCAACCTACAGGGCTGGTTCTTCCTGCTCTTTCTGGTCATTTACCTGAGGACTCTGCTGGGGAACATGCTCATAATAGTGGCCACCAGGGTCAGTCCTGCTCTCCACACTCCAATGTACTTTTTCCTCAGCAATTTGAGCTTTTTGGATGTCTGCTAGACATCCACCACCCTCCCAGTACTGCTGGTGAACTTCTACTGGGAGAACAAGGCCATTTCTTATGAGGGCAGCCTTTCCCAGATCTTCTTCTTGGTGACAAGTGCTGGCACAGAAGGCTTCTTACTGGCTGTGTGGCCAGTATGACTGCTGTGTGGCCACCTGCCGTCCTCCTCAGTACCCAGTCATCATGAATTTGAATGTCTGTGTTGGCCTGGTGACTGGGTCCTGGCTGTGTGGGCTGGTGAATTTGGTCACACACACGGTGCTGGCCATCCCACTCACTCTGTTTTGGCCCCACCAGATCAGCCACTTTCTCTGTGACACCCCATTGCTCCTGAAGCTCTCCTGCTCAGACACCTCTGTCAACGAGTCTGCGCTCTACGTTGTCAGTGCCACCATGGGCCTGAGCCCCTGCCTCTTCACTGCAGGCTCCTACGCACTCATCATGGTGGCCATCCTGGGGATTCCCTCTGTCTAGGGAAGGAGGAAGGCCTTCTCCACTTGTTCGTCACCCCTCACTTTCGTGGTGGTCTTCTATGAAACAGCCAACTTCCACTATGACAGGCCCAGAGAAGTCTGGACACGCACAGCCTGGTCTCTGTGCTCTTCTGTGTGGTGACCCCCATGTTGAAGCCCATCATTCACAGCCTGAGAAGCAACGAGGTCCAGAGTGCAATGAGGAAGCTGGCTTGGAGACAGACTGTATAGTGAAGTTAGAACTAGATGATGGTTTCATTCTAAAAAATGTCTTAGTTGTAGAAATATGTGAACTCTTCAGCAGCAATTACAAGAGTGCTCTCTCCATACACAGTGTCTCATGACCACTGTGGTGTCCCTCCAACCAGGGGAAGCACACTATGCTAACTATGTGACACATTGTGGCCTCACCTGGGTTCTCTAATCCACAAGTATTTCAGAATATTTTTATTACTTTTCTCTCCAAAAAAAGCTTATACCCAAAGCAGTCAATCTCCTTTCACCCAATATTGCAGCTCTAGCCAAAACTAGTGAATGTGAAGTGCTATGTGCAATGTGAGTTTGAGTTGCATTTTCCTAATGGATCTTGATTCTATGTTTTAAATAAACACCATTTCTGTGTTTCTCCTTCACATGTGGAAAGACCCATGTATACACTCGAGTTTTGTGGATATTTTTAATGAAGTAATACCATATACGCCTTTTTTATCTGACTCCTTCCACTTAGGATGTTTGCAATTTTCAGTTATATTGTAGCTTGTATAAGTATTTTAGTTTATTCCTCCTTATTGTGACTGATTTCCATCTTATGAAAATGCCACATTTCTTTCTTCATTTCCCACTGGATAGTAATTTTTACATTGTGTCTGTGTCGGTGTCGTACTGCAGATTGAACCCGGAGCCTCCTGCACACTAAACAATGTTCTACCACTAAGCCTTTTAGAAATTTTGTTTTGAGACAGGGTCTTGCAAATTTGCCCAGGTTGTCCCTGAATTTGTGATCCTCCTGCTTCAGCTTCTTGAGTAGCTAGATTACAAACCTGCCTGGTCATTTTCACTTTTTGACTAATATGAATAAGATTCGTATATATAATATGAACATTATATATAATATGAACATTATATAAACATTCATGTACAAATCATTGGTGGAAAACTTTTTTATTTATTTTGAGTTTGTAAGTAGGAGTGGAAGAGTTGGATCGTTAACTCTATATTTCACTTTCTGAAGAAGTTCCAGATCATTTTCAGACCAGTGGAACCAGCTTACCTTATTATTAAGAGTGGTGAATAAAGCTTCTGATTTCCTCACTCCCTTAACAACACATCATTATCATTTTTTTTATTGTGATGACCCTGGAATGTGTGAAGTGCTTCATCAAATGTGCTTTAGCTTTGCCTTTCCCTGATGGCTAATCATTCTAAGATCTTTTAGGAGTACTGTTAATGTGTCTCTTCTAAGCATGAGGAAAACCCCATTGTATTATGGGAAACTTTTTTTTTAAGAGAGAGTGGAGAGAGAGAGAGAGAGAATTTTTTTAATATGTATTTCTTAGTTGTCGGCGGACACAACATTTTTGTTGGTATGTGGTGCTGAGGATCAAACCCGGGCCGCACACATGCCAGACGAGTGCGCTACCGCCTGAGCCACATTCCCAGCCCTATTATGGGAAATTTAAATTTTAGAGACTTACCTCTTTATCTAATACTTTTATTTTTATTTTTGTGCAGTAAAATACTACAAGACTTTCAAGCTTGTTGTCTTTTCTCCATCTGTGCCCGAAAAAGCTGTTTGATGACTCTTTTTTTGCCCTACTTTTAAACTCCATAGCAAACAATTTCTTCACCAGGTCATGAGCATCAGCCGGATAATAAAATTAAGGGGCACGAAGTCATACAGGGTTTGGTAAGGGATCAGCCCTTAGCAGGAGTGGATCAGCTGAAGATAGTGGGGATGCTTTTAATATTGTGGCTTCTGATATCTGTCCATCTGGCAAAGTATATAACATGAAGGAAAAACTTCATATGCCATGCGAAATCCATTCCAATATGGGTACACCCACCCTGACCCCTTTTCTACCTAGCGGGAAGGGAAGGCAGTCTTGAGGTTTCAGCAACCCACAACTTCTTAGAAGAAATCTCACTCTGAACTTCGCTCACCCACATCCCAGAAGAGAGAGGACGCTGATCTTCTCGCTGCATGCTCGGAACAGGTGATTGACAAGACATTAATGAATTCAACAGCGAATTAACTGCTCTCCATTTTTGCAGTTGAACTCAAGCCATTGCCCTTGAGTTGTGTTTGCACACTGGGGAGTCCCAGAACAGCTGCAGAGGAAAGGCACGATGCATATTCCCAACAGGTCAGCCCCAGACCTCTATAAATGTCCATCACAGGAAAATGAATTGTGAGAGATCAGAGGATTTTGACTCCTTCATGAGGCCACAGATATGCGACAGGCTACTTTCAGAATAACAAGTCCATTTTGTGGTGAATGGAGACCAACAGCCAGTTTTACCAAGAGCTTTCTTTGCAGGCTAGGTGCTAGTATGGAGAGCAGCAAGGGCCACACCAAAACCAGAAATCTACGCCTCTCTGTGAGAGTTGCTGGTGAATAGTTTATGTACCATCACAATTTTCAAAAACACTATCCCAGAATCAGGATACACCTACACCTTAAAAACATATTACAGAATATTGTACATATTTTCATTACCATTTTGATGGCATTTATGTAATGACCTATCGTAGCAACTTTTCTATGTGTGTCTAAGTTTCCACAATACTACTTGTATTGCCAGAGTAGAAATACCTTCAGAGGTTATCACAAAACCTGAAGGATTTAGCATGATGACTCCAGTACTGGAAGAAACCCAAAACATAACCAGAAACCCTGGTATGCCTAAATTCCTTAAGTGAGATGATGTGTGTGGAAAATTACTTATGGTAAACAATAGATAATGCTAAGTGTTAATCCTCTGCTTTTGATGAGCAGGACAAAAAGGAATAATTTTTAGCGAGAAAGTATAGGGACACATTCCCATTATGATACAATATAGCATAACAATAGACATACAAAAATATCTGTATGAATAATAATCATTATTGTAGAAAAAGTTATGTTTAGAAACGTATTCATTCACTAACTAGGGGTTTTCATCTTTATCTTACAGCACATGGATGCTTGGGGAAAGGAGTTGAAAGCAATTTATTAACTGTAATAAATCCCTGAAGCTTGTGAGTAATCTACTTCATACACAACCCTCCTACTTTAGAAATATTATATTTTGGGGTCACTCATAAGTGATTTCATTCTCGGTCACCTGACTTTGAGATGACTGATTGGGAACGAAAGATGCAGAGCTGCTTTTTCTGTGGGAACTGCCGATTGTCTCCATAAAAGATATGTTTACGAGACAGGAGACACTGAGTTCCTCAGAAGCCGCTGGGCTATGCTGCCTCAGTTATGCCCACAAAGGCTTTATTTTTCTCAACAAGATATCTGCACCAGAACCACTGAACAGAAATGTCCTCTTGCCTCTGTCAAGTCTCTGTTAGATCCTTTAGGTCCCACACAGTACCGTCTTTAAAGAATCTTTTAAAAACTCTGCTCCATGGATGTACTTGACAGACCTTCTTCATTCTTCAAACCTTTACTGAGTGCACATTTACACAAGGTATTGCCCTAGTTTTTAGTACACAATTGAGAGGCCCAACTAGGACCTGGAGGAACACATATTCAAGATGGAATGAGGGGCATTGACAAGTATTAAGTGCTCCATTCCCAGAGCTGCCCAAGCAAACACTAAGGGAAAACAATGATAATTTGTAGATTACATAGAATTGTTACCAAGTTTCCTGCACATATTGAGTTCATCTTCCCATTAGATTGTAAGTTGTTTGAAGGACAGTGTCGGAGACCAGCTCCAACAGGGGGTCACAGGAGACGAACGGATGGTGAGGATCCGGCAAAAGAGGAGGTGGAGAAACAACACAGACACCAAAGTGAAGGTGTTGATCCCAATCTTTACTTGTGAAGTTGATCATATATACTTTTCATTTTGGCAGGCTTACAGTACTTTGTGGTTACAAAACAGGAATCATTATTCAAACAAAACAAAATATTACGAAGCTACAATTAGAATAGAAGAATGTATCTTGGCTTATGCATAAGCAAGCATTTGTACTTTCAGTTCGAGTTTTGCTTTGAGCTGTTTCTGCTTAGTTAACTTTTAATAATAGTTACAAATGTCCCAAACTATTTGCCTATACCTTGACTACTCTTTCTTGACTTACTGACTGGAACCGGTGCCATGGTTATGGCAAGTAGTTGATTTGTCATTACTTTTAATCAAACAAAAGTAAAAGCACAAACCATTGTGCACAGGAACAAGAACAAGTTGCCCAGTACTAAGCACTAATCTACCTTGTTAACATTAATTTTCCTTCTCTAGATTTTAATTTAATTTCTCAAAAACTTCCTTGACAGGAATACAGGGAGTTTTTCTTTAGACATTAACAATTTACACTCCACAGCTGAATCATTGCATTTAGAGCAAACAGATCTATGCTTTAGAAGTAGTTGCATTAATTGGGAAAGTCATGATTTTTCCTTTATACTTAATCGTCATATGAGAAATCAGAACTATACTTATTAAAGAAATACAAAAACAAATCAGCCCATTCCCAGAAACATACTGCGCTCCTCCAGAGGATGGACGCCTTGCGCCATCCACCTCAGTAGGGCCTTGCCATTGCCAGAGTCAGGGGAGGGGCGCAGCAGGACAGGGATCAGATCTTATCCTCTTTGGGTTTCATAGTAGATCTGGCTTAGGACTAAATTAGACCCTGTATAGGAACAAAATTGGTTTGAATTGAAACTAATCACTACCAAGAAAAGAAATTTTAAAATCCTAAATGGAAAAGAGAATTTTTTATTTTGAAGAATTTTATTACTAGAAGGCTCTGACATATCATAAGAGGTAATAATTTGTCTTCCCTTTCCCCGTTATGCTAAAAGAAGCACAGGTGAAATAAAAAGAACTGAAAGAGCTGGCACAGTGGTGCACGCCTGTAACCCAGCAGGTCAGGAGGCTGAGGCAGGAGGATAGTGAGTTCAAAGACAGCCTCAGCAAAAACAAGGCACCAAGAAACTCAGTGAGACCCTGTCTCTAAATAAAATATACAATAGGGCTGGGGATGTGGCTCAGTGGTCAAGCCCCTGAGTTCAATCTCCGGTAACTGCCCTCCTACAACCCGGCCCCCAAAATAGAGAACTGAAAGAGATGTTAAATGCTGAATTGAGTGCTCAATCTCCAAGACAGGAGGGAGGCTTCTTCCTGGTGAATGTGTTAAGATTTTAAACCTACAAGTAAGGGGTAAGGGCATCCCTGCATGTTAGGTGAAAGAGCCCAGCCTCCCCCAAAGTGTGTCCTTGGACCAGCATCACTGGGAACACTTGGAACTCACTGACTGAGGCCAACTGTACTGCACAATGACCTCTGATCTTTCCCTCGGCTCCAAGCACCCACACCACATGAAAGGATATGAGGACAACTCTGGGCCAGGCCAGATAGCTCATATATTTCACAGTAATAAATTCACATTGACACAAGCACCTAAAATCATTCAGATATTTTTCTGAATAAATTGACCTTGTACTGTGTGTGTGTGTGTGTGTGTGTGTGTGTGTGTGTGTGTGTGTGTCTGTGTTTGTGTTTTAAGCAATTTACTGGGCAACATGAAAATTGGATTTAAAAATTTTAATCATTGCTTGTGCTATTGAGATCAAATAGGAATCATTGTTTCCCTGATGTGCATAAGGGTTTTCATGATCACACCATTCTTCCTAGTTTTGGTCATGCCCATTTTTTTTTGTTTGTTTGAGAAAATGAATCCCTTAGTTTATTCAGGGAAACATTTCATTTATTGCCAACTGAAAAAAAAAATCTTCTTTTAAGACTCTAGACTTATTTATTTTATTTTGTTTATATTTAGATTTTAAAATTAGTTGTGCTTAACAGAACCACCGACTTTGTATTGAAATTTAAATACTTTAAGCTTCTTAAGGCCCTGAGATTTAGAATTTTAATGAAAGCTGTGTTGGCCTATTAATCATGTGCAATGAATTTTTAGAACCAAAAACAAGAATGTCTGGGCATTGAAAATAATAAGTTTACTAATATATGGTATTATCATCAGGTAACAAAGTATCACTACAAATAATAGTTATTACATGATAAATATTCTGAGTCAATTTCTTTTTTGTTTCTTAAATCATAATTGTTAATACATATTAAATGTACAAATTAATGTACATTATGCAAATTAAAGAGATTCATTGATGTTTCCCTACTGGCATTAATATATTGTGCATTAATTTCAATTCTTTTTCTTGTAAAATGGCGATAATAGGTTATCTTATAGGTTGTTGTGTAAACCAAATAAGTTAATGCATGTAAAAGTCTATAGGCATTTAATAAGTGTTAGGTATTTTTATCTAATGTGTGTCTCTATTCGGTACTCAATTTGAAAAATCCTGATTTGATTTAGCTATGTAAAAATTCATCTTTTCAAAGAAATTCACTGAGTTTTGATAGAATGGATTATCCGAAATTCAATCTAACTTTTACAGAAAACATGCCACTTTTAAACTACATTAAACAAGGTTTTTAAAGTCAGGCATTTATGTATATTGAAGCAATCTAAGAAGACTCACACTCCAATTATTTTTCTATGAAATATGCCCTAGATGATTATGATGATTATGGTTATTATTACTGCAGAGCAGAGGGTTTACTATTAAGTTTATCTAATTCCTATGCTGCATTATATAAATTCTAAGGAGCAAGTACATATTGTGTCACAAAGTGTCATTCATGAGTTATGATTGTTAATAATGGATTCTAATGGTGACCATGATGATGATTCAATCTAATGCCCTACATTAATAAAGAGCATAGAGGATAAGGAAACTTGTTTGGGTATCATCCTTCACCCTACCCCACACCCGTGACCTACAAGAAATTAGCAAGTAAAACAAAAGAAAAACTTATATGTAGATAAAATTATATAAACATACATTGGGAGTTTTTTTAATGCCCCATGAAATTGTCGCTCCTAAAGTGACCTTTATATTTAAGACCTTTACAATAGCAGTATGCACAACTTCAGAGATTGTATTTTTAAATCCCTGAACATTTAGGTTTAGTTTTTCCTTTTACACATCCACAGACCATGTACCAATTTCCCATAGCAAAATCTGCTGGAACTTCCTTCTATGTTGAATTTTATTTCTTTTTCTGAAAACATCTAGATATCTACCTATAAAAAAGATTGTCATATTGATCTTTTTGATAAGGGGAGTTAAAAGAAAGTACATGTCACTGATTTCTAAATAACTTGAAGTTCATCCAGGTAGTTAATAGAGAAAACAGAGAACGTAGAAATGTCAAGTACATGTAGCTTCCAGCTCCATCTCAAAGTTGATTTATTGTAAATCAATGCTAATAAGGTAACCTCTTGTTTAGGGAAATTATTTAGAGAAAGCGATACCTACAACTGACTTAGATAGTGTGGTGTTTTTAGTCATTTCTGGATAAACTTTTACTACAATTTTCGTGAACACCAAGTATCACAAGAATTTCTACTTTCCCTATTTCCTTCTCTACTTTCTCTATTCTCCTGGGGGATTTCATATTCACCCTTTGCTGTAACAGTTGCCTTCAAGACAATGACTCCCAAATCCATACCTGCAGTTCTAGGCTGTCTGTGAAGGGCATTTCCACGTGATTATTCCACAGATAACTCACATTCAACATTACTCAAATCAAATCCACCAAAGCCTCCTCTACATCTGCTATTCCTCACATATTCCTGTTTTCCTGAGTGATCCCAACAGCGAGCCAGCCTGCCCAAACTGATTTGTTGTCTTTACCGTGTTTTCTTCAACTAGGACTTTAAAGTTCTCCATATCCTTCTCCATGAGGGCTTCAGAGATTTTCTCCCACCTTCTACACAGCAAGTCTTCAGATACAGACCACTTCATTTTGATCTTGTTTTAGCACTCATATCACTTTTTTGAACTAAACAGGTGTGTCTAAAATCTGGGGAACCAGTTTTCACAGTTATCAACCCCTGCTCCTTGGACTCACACGCACAATTCCATGAGTGGGTCTATCTGCGTGTTCTAGACCTAGAGATCTAATGATTTTCTAAAACCCAGTCTATCTCCCTCCAGATGTCCCTGTTTTAAGTCTGCACTCACCTGAAAGAGATTTATGGTCTCCTATTGCTGATACTCTGCAATCATTGATGTCCATGCTCATACCCAAGCCTGGCTTCCAGAGACACACCTGGGCTCTCTGGTGGCCCATGGCATGGTGGGGGGTGGGACGTTTTCCAACGTTTCTATTGCCAAGTACTTTGCTTAGAAATCAGGCCTAACACAGCTTCACAGAGCCTAGTCTCGGCCCCATAGGCTGATACCCTGCCACCTCCCCTGAAGTAGCAGGCTCCTCAGAATGACCCAGGGCTTAGCAGCATCCACTGGTACTATCCCACCAGCCCCTTGAAGCCTAGCTGGAGTCTCCATAGAAACAGGGTACATGTCTATGGAAATGGGCTCCCTCCTCCTGCCCCAGTGTGATGCAGCTCTCAGAGAAGCTCAATAGTGAGGGTCTATCCATTTATAGCAATTAGGATGACCAAGTGTTCTGAGCTTGCTGAGCCTTAGATGGCAGATTCCTGCTATATTCTTTGAGATTTCTGCCATCAATGTTGCCTGAGATGCGAACTTGACATCCCACTAACTATAAGACAGTGTTCTCAGTCAAGACCAATCCCACAACCAATAACACACACACACACACACACACACACACACACACACACACAGCACATGCCCATCCATCATGGTGAGCAAGGCTTTGTATCTGTGATACAGACCGAATGCACCCACCAATCACATTCACTGCTTCAAACAGATCGTGATTAGGAAACAACTGATGTCACTTGTCAAATGTGATATGTCCTGGACTATCACTGTGGTAAAAAAAGAAGTAGAAAAATGCCAAAATATGGGAGAAAATACTTAACCTATTAGAAACCTAAAAAAATATTTAGATGTGGTTCCAACCAATCTTGAATTAAAAATCATCTTTAAAAAATGCTTTCACTTCTTACTTACTTACTTACTTACTTACTTACTGCAGTACTGGGGATTGAACCCAGTGGCACTCTACCATGAAGGTACATCTCCAGCCCTTTCAATTATTTGGGGCGGGGGGCCTTGCAGAGTTTCAAATTTATGATCCTCCTGCCTTAGTCTCCCAAGTACCTGGGATTACAGGCAGGTACCACTCTTCCCATTAATTACTTATTTTTAAAATAAGGCTATTTTTAAAAATTGAACTCTAATTTGTACTCAAAGAATGCACAGATCTAAAGTGTACAGGTTTATAATATTTTACATATATATAAACAACCAAAAATCAGGATATAAAACATTTCCATCACTTTAGAAAATTCCTTCATGCTTATACTGATATCACCCCTGAGCTCCAAAAAAAAAAAGACCACCATTATTACTTGACCATTATAGCTGTTTTGCTAATTTTTGAACTGTATTTAAAGGAAACATACAGTATATATTTTGTATCTGGCTTTTTTTACCCAGAAAATATTTTTCTAAATTTGTCAATGTTATTAATGTTCCAGTATTTGTGTTTCTAAAGTAACTGCATTATTCCACTGCATGATAAACCGTGATTTGTCTTCTGTCCTTCTGCTGAAGGCATAATATTTGTTTGAGTTATTATAAATTTTTACATAATAAGTTTTGTGAGCTGTGCATTAATTTCCTAGGAAACATGCTAGGAATGGGATTGTTTTGAATAGAATAAGTACATATTTAACTAAATTAGAAATTACTAAATATTTTTGAAGAGTAAGTGTATAGACTTCAAATTTCACCTTGAGTATCTATCGAAATAGCTAGAAAGCATGTTGTTTTCATCATTATAATAAACAAAAAGATCAGAAGAAAATGCAAATTAATGACTTTCCTTGACTTTATTAGGGATGAAGATTATTAGGCAAACAACTAACCGAAGTCTGGGGAGAGATAAGCAACCAAAATAATCCAGGCATTTTTTTTAACTATGGGAGAACCCACTAGATACATAGGAGTTTATTTATAAAAAAAAACTTAAATAAAAAATAGTTAATGGATTGCTAAAGACTAAGTATAGACTGGTTTAAGAGCATAAAGACCCAGAGGGCTATAGACATAAGATGTTTGTATTTTTTTTCTCCATGGATTTCAACAAATGCTCCCAGGAAGATAGGGAAGTATTCTGAGAAAGTGTCTTTAACGGTATCATTTCTTGGATAGGTGGAGGAACAAAGAGAAGCAACAGCAGCCAAAACTCCTCTCAGACACATTTCCTGATTTTTTGCATAGAACAAAAGCTGTAATCTTCAGGGGCAAGAGTAACAGAAACTGTTACATTAGGACACTCAACGGAAAACCTTTTTAGCTATGGAAAGGAACAGGCCGAAATGTCTAACGTCGGGAGGAATAAGAACTAGGTTCAGCCATATTGCTAGAAAGTGGGTCACTGTGAAGGCCATATCCCTGTGACTGAGTTTACAGTACCTAAGGCAGGGCTTCCTGGAAACATCAGAAATCCCTTCTCTGTTTCCCACTAGTCCACTAACATGCGTTTACTGAAAATAACAGTAGAATATAGCTGAGAATTCTTCAAGAAATAGATTATCTCTGGAGAACAGGAAAAATAGAATACACAAAAGCAAGCAGGGAACAATATTAACAAACTCAACTTAGCCATATAGAAATAAGGATAACATTACAGTCAATTGAGATCAATCCCAGAATGCAAGGCTGGTTCAATATTCAAAAATTCAATCAACCGAATTTCCATAGTAACAGACTAAATAGGAAGAAAATATATATCATTTCAATAGATGCAGAGAAAATAAGAAAATTCAATATCTATTTATGATAAAAACTATAACTAAATGAAACTAGGGGCAAAGTCCAGTGGTAGAGTGCATGCTTAATATGCATAAGGCTCTGAAATCAAATCCCACCACACATACAACAACAACAACAAAAAACTACTAGTAAAAAATGGATAGACATTTTCTAACTTGATAAAAGGCATAGAGTAAATGTAATGTGCCAGACACATAGCTAATATTATTTCAAAACTTTTTTCAGCAGTTGTGAAATAGACATCATTAATATCCTAAGCAAGGAACAAACTGAGGAATAGAGATGAGATGACTTTTTTGCAAACAACATCTAGTAAACAACAGATGGATTTCAATCCACATCTATCTGGAACAAGAGCCTACTGTTTTACCCTAATATTTCTCATTTAAGATTGAAAAAGTAAAAGAAATTTTAGTTCAAACAATGGATCACGGATTAGCATGGGTAACATGATAGAAAATCAGTAATTGTATCAATCATTTTTTTCAGGAATTGTAATGTTTGGTGACGTAAATCTTATAATACAAAAGAAGAAAAATACCTAAGTATATATCATTTGTCAAAATTTCTTGTATCTTATAAAACTTAAAAAAATAAAAGTTTCTACTGAAAAAAAATAGATCAATGTATTTAAAAGCAGGTGACTTATAATTTTACTTTTAAGAAATAATCAGAGATGATCACAGATACATAGGTATGAAAGCTTCTATTCCAATATTTAAGATAGGAAATGGAATGGAAGGTTTCTATGTTCAATAAAAAGGGAGATATTAACTTAATTTCATGTTAGGAAATTAAGATTACAAGGCAAACAACTAAATAGAGTACAACAATATTGGGAAATTTTGCTTTGCATATTTTAAATATAGATAGAGTTAAAATGGGATTAATGTAAAGAGAGCTTTGATTTTGTGACCTGTCCTATTCTTCTGAATAACTTTCTGCATTTTCTTCATTTTTCCACAATGAAAACTTATTACTTGAAATAACAGACATACAAAAAAAAAATCATCACAATGAAGCACAGTTTTAGGAGGGAGATACTGCAGATTCAATGAGACACAGGGGTTGATAGCTGGTTGTGCCTTTTGACCAAGTCTCCATTTATTCTTACAAAAGAGCACCCGTACAAAAGTCTGTGAGAAGTTATGCTCTCTCTAAAGTAAATCCTATACTTCTCTTTCCAGAGTCCAGGCATATATGTATACAATATTATTTGCCATGTTGCTGCAGATTAAAAAGCCTGTTTGGGGTGCTCTCAGTCCATTCTCATCATGGTTTCTTTTTCTCTGTTTTGTAGCTATAATACCATTGGAAATGAGCAATCAATCATTTGTCACTGAATTCATCTTTTTGGGATTTTCCAACCACTCCAACCTACAGGGCTGGTTCTTTCTGCTATTTCTGGTCATTTACATGACAACTCTCCTGGGGAACATGCTCATAATAGTGGCCACCAGGGTCAGTCCTGCTCTCCACACTCCAATGTACTTTTTCCTCAGCAATTTGAGCTTCTTGGACGTCTGCTAGACATCCACCACCCTCCCAGTACTGCTGGTGAACTTCTTTTGGGAGAAGAAGGCCATTTCTTATGAGGGCTGCCTTTCCCATATCTTCTTCTTGGTGACAAGTGCTGGCACAGAAGGCTTCTTACTGGCTGTGTGGCCAGTATGACTGCTGTGTGGCCACCTGCCGTCCTCCTCAGTACCCAGTCATCATCACTGTGAAAGTCTGTGTTGGCCTGGTGACTGGGTCCTGGCTGTGTGGTTTGGTGAATTTGGTCACACACACGGTGCTGGCCATCACACTCACTCTGTGTGGGCCACACCAGATCAGCAACTTTCTCTGTGACACCCCATTTCTCCTGAAGCTCTCCTGCTCAGACACCTTTGTCAACGAATCTGCGCTCCACGTTGTCAGTGCCACCATGGGCCTGAGCCCCTGCCTCTTCACTGCAGGCTCCTACGCACTCATCATGGCGGCCATTCTAGTGATTCCCTCTGCCCAGGGCAGAAGGAAGGCCTTCTCCACCTGTTCGTCCCCCCTCAGTGTCGTGGTGGTCTTGTATGGAAAAGCCAACTTCCACTATGACAGGCCCAGAGAAGGCTGGACATGGACACCCTGGTCTCTGTGCTCTTCTGTGTGGTGAGCCCCCTGTTGAGCACCGTCCTTCACAGCCTGAGAAGCAACGAGGTCCAGAGTGCCCTGAGGAAGCTGGCTGCAGGGTGTGCATCCCTTTGCAAGATCAAAGTCTAGACCAATCTTTACACTGGAGTATACAGTCATCTGAAAAAAGATGCCTCCCAGGGACTTGTAGGCACCTGGTTAGAGAGTCTGTATCTGGAGCTTCAACTCCAACTCCCGCTTTTAAAATCTCAGAGACTCTTTTCTCTCCTCTCTTTTAACAAACACCCTTTTTCCACTTTCAGTTTCAAGTGTGTCGGAAACCTTGTGTGGGTGTTCAGCACCATCTCTGTCCTTCTGTGTTCTCCCCACACCAGAGAAACAGAAAGTTATGAGAACCTCATTTCCCAAACTCCCCTGCCTGCAGGCCTCCATTTTAGGAGGTTCTGTCAAGATCAGCCAAAAACTAGGCAGAGAGGAAGAAAGGAAAGGAAGAAAGCGAGTTCTTTTGGATCCCATAGCAGCAGCAGCAGCAGCAAACCAGCCCTGTAGAGGCAGAAACTAAACTCCTTGGTGCCAGGAGCTGTGTGTGCAGGCTCCTAGACAGCTGTTCCTGAATGTGGTCACAGTAGCATGGAATGAGCTTCTCTTTCCAGGGAAGTTAGTGTTTCCATATATTGGGTGGTGTCACCTGCCCTATTTTCCTTTTTTCTTCCAGATCTCCCAACCATTTTATAACTTTTTTCTGTGTCAACTTCCTCTACCCTAAGACATCAAGAGTCGTTTTTCATCTCTACCTGAACATGGTGGCACTGACCACAATAGTGGTTTACATCAGAGATGGTTCTAGATAACAGATCTGAGGAGGTAGGTTCGATGTCTGAACTAAGGGAATTGAATATGTTGATGATGTCACAGCCCAAGGGAAAGGAGACCTGATAATTCCTGGTGTGTGATGACCCAACAGAGACTTTAAGTTATCGTGGCCTGAAATCAAATGTCTATGGAAAATTGAGCTTTGGAATATCACCATCGACCTTCAGGGTGGGAATGAACATTACAACATAGCTACAGACTGCTGTTACTGACTGGAGTGGGAGCCTTACAGAAAGAAAATGATAGGTTCAAGCATTATATTTCTCCTTCAAGTCACATTCAGGTCATGAGAAATATTTTTTCTCTAGAAACTGATAAAGGTTAATATCAGAATAAAACATCCAATTCTCCAAATTGCAGAAGTACAAAGAAAATTATAAATCCACAATTTCTTCAGGTCTCTCTAATGTCAATTAAGACATTAATGGGGGAATGATTGAGACTCTGTTAATTAAAATGGCAAAATACCAGTGGAATTAGACAAATCTCAGAGCCTTGAAACCTGAAATCTCCATTAAACCTCTTTGCTGTCAGAAGCAGCCCCTCCTCCCCCGAGAAGACTAGGTTTCTCTAAATTGAAGACCCTATGGTGACTCTACCTGGGAAGTTGTCTTTTTTTTTTTAAGAGAGAGTGAGAGAGGAGACGAGAGGAGAGGGGGGAAAGAGAGAGAGAGAGAGAGAGAGAGAGAGAGAGAGAGAGAGAGAGAGAGAGAGAGAATTTTTAATATTCATTTTCTAGTTCTAGGCGGACACAACATCTTTGTTAGTATGTGGTGCTGAGGATCGAACCCGGGCCGTACGCATGCCAGGCAAGCGCACTACTGCTTGAGCCACATCCCCAGCCCAATTGTCTTTAAGATGCTCATCCATCATCCCACATTGTCACCAGACTCTTAATTGGGGTCTGATCCTAGAACACCTCAGGTAAGAGTATAAAATGTAGCCCAGGAGAGTATAAAGGTCACACCAAAATAAAAGGTAAATATTTTACTGTATTTTGTTAATAGGAGCCTTAAGAATATATAAGAGAATTTGTTTGAGTCTTCTAGACCAAAGAAGTCAGGACATATTGCTGGATCACGTTGAATGCAGTCAAAGGGACGTAATCAACAGAAATATTAGGGCAAAAAATTTTCCTGAGCCACGGGGAGTGGCTATTAAACTCTCTTTGGTTGATGGACTGAAATCTGTATTCAGTGTTTGCTTAAGTTCAATGACCAATATGATCCTGGAATATTGGAGAGGATGGTGATCAGAAATAAACAAGGTGTTGGATGGCGTATTATGTGACCCCTTCCCTGGCCTCACAGTTGGATCTGGAGGAGGGCCTGGAGCACCAGCCTTCGCCAAGGCCTCATGGACATGCGTTCAGAAGGCAGCACCAGATCCTTGTGAAACCCGCAGCCGCTGTCCTTGGCAGCCTGGGAAGACAGTAACAGGTGGCATCGTTGAAACGGGCTCCCTGATTTCAGTGAGAATAAGGGGACCCTGAAGTAGAAGAGGCCATGTTGTGGACCAGTGATCAGAACATTTGAATCTGTAGAGATTTTTGACAGTGGTAAATGATCGTGGTATTTATAGACGGGAAAAAATGGGCACCCTCCTAGAATAGTGCCTGTCTCATGTAATGTGAAACTCTTCTTTTCACACTTCATTGGTGCATTGTAGTGTTCCATAATGGTGGGATTTGCTGACACATATTTGAACATGCACACAAAATAACCGTGAACTTTGGCCAATACCATTCCAATATTTCCCTTTTCCTCACCTCCTCCCCTGGTGCCTTGACTCAGATGATCTTCCTTCAACTTTCATGATGAGACTCCCTTCCCAACTTTCTTTCCTTTTCCCCCTCTAGCTTTATCAGAGGAAAAACATACGGCCCTTAAATTTCTGAGTTGCTTATTTCCCTTAATGTTCTGAAGATCCATCCATCTTCCAGCATGACATAATTTCGTTCTTCTTTATGGCTGAATGAAATTCCAGTGTGCATATACCAGATGTTATTTATCCATTCGTCCACAGATGTCACCTCGGCTGATTCATGGGCATGTATGTGTCATTATAGTATAATGACTTTGATCTGCTGTGATAAATACCAAGCATATGTAGAGCTGGGTCGCAGGGTGGTCCATGGCTACTCCTGAGGAGCCTCCATCCTGATTTCTTGGTGGTTATGCTGATTTACATGCCCACCAACAGGGTGAGAGTTCTCCTTTCTCTCCAATTCTCTCCTTGTCACACTGGTTTCTGTTTGTATTCTCGGTGGTTGCCTTTGTCACTGAAGTGAGATGAAATCTCAGGGTAGTCTTGACTTGCAAGTATTTTCATATATTTGTTGGCCACTCACATATTTTCTCCTAAGACGTGTCTGTTTAGTTCATTTAGTTTCCCATTTGGTAATTGGGTTATATGATAATTGGGTTATTTAATAATTGTGGGTTTAATGTTAAGTTATTTGAGTTCTTTATTAATATTCTGAATATTCATCCTCTTTTAGAAGAGCCCCTCATAAAGATTTTCTCCCTTTCCGTAGGTTCTCTCTTCATTTTCTAATTGTCTCCTTTGCTGTGCAGAACCTTCATAATTTCATGCCATCCTATTAGCTAACTTTTGGTGTTATCTCCTGAGCTTTGGCATTTTATTGAGAAAGTCATTGCCTCTGCCTGTAGGTTGAAGTATTGACTTTGTTTTTTTTTCTAGAAACTGCATAATTTCTGGTCTAGTGCCTGGGTCTTTAATTAATTTTGAGTTCATTTTTTTGCAGGTGAGCAATAGTTCAGGTCTCATTCTTCTGCATTTGGACAGGGGTGTAGAAGGACTGTTTCAGAGAGTAGATGTTAAAGACTGTGGTGCAGAAGAACTTTTGCAGAGAGCAGAAGTTGGAGACTGAGGTGCAGAAGGACTGTTACAGAAAGCAGAGTTTGGAGACTGGGGTGCACAAGGATAATTGAAGAGAGCAGAGTTTTCAGACTGAGGAGAAGAAGGACTGTTGCAGAGAGCAGATGTTGGAGACTGGGGTTCAGAAAGACTTTTGAAGAAAGCAGAAGTTGGAGACAATGGTGCAAAAGGATGGTTGCAGACAACAGAGGTTAGAGTCTGGGGTGCAGAAGGACCATTGCAGAGGTCAGAGTTTGGGAACTGAGGTGCAGAAGAATTGTTACAGAGAACAGAAGTTGAAGACTATGGTGCAGAAGGACCTTTACAGAAAGCAAAGTTTGGTGACTGCAGTACAGAAGGACTGTTACAGAGAGCAGAAGTTGGAGACTGGGCTGGAGAAGAACTGTTTTAGAGATTAGGTGTTGGAGTCTGGCGTGCAAAACGACTGTTCCAGAGAGCAGAGGATGTAGACTAGGGTATAGAAGGACTCTTTCAGAGAGCAGAGGTTGCAGACTGAGTTGCAGAAGAACTGTTACAGATGGCAGAGTGTGAGGACTGGGGTGGAAAACGACAGATACAGAAAGCAGAGTTTTGATACTGGGGTGCATAATGACCCTTACGAAGAACAAAGTATGGAGACTGCGGTACAGACGGACTTTTACAGAGAGCAAAGTTTAAAGACAGGGGTGCAGAAGAACTGTTAAAGAGAACAGAGTTTGGAGACTGGGGTGCAGAAAGATTGTTGGCGTGAGCAGAGTATGAAGAATGGGGAGCAGAAGGACTGTTGCAGAGAGCAGAAGTTGAAGACTCGATTATAGAAGGACTGTTGCAGAGAGCAGATGTTGGAGACTTCGGTGCAGAAGGACTGTTGCAGAGAGTAGATGTTGGAGACTGGGGTTCAGGAATAATCTTTCAGAGAGCAGAGGTTAGAGAATAGGGTGAAAAATGCCTGTTTTAGAGAGCGGAGTTTGGAGACTGGGGTGCAGAAGGACTGTTAGAGAGAGCAGAGTTTGGAGACTTGGTTGCAGAAGGATCTTACAAAGAGCAGAGGTTTGAGAATGAGGTACAGAAGGACTGTTGCAGAGAGCAGAGGTTGGAGACTGGGGTGCAGAAGGACTGATATAGAGTGCAGAGGTTTGAGACTGGGGTGAAGTAGGACTGTTGAAGAGAACAGAGGTTGGAGACTGGGGTGCAGAAAGACCTTTGCAGAGAGAAGAGTTTGGAGACTGAGGTGCAGAATTATTGTTACAGAGAGCAGAGTTTGGAGACTGGGTTGCAGAAAGACTGTTTCAGCGAGCAGAGGTAGGAGACTGGTGTGCAAAAGGATCTTACAAAGAGTGAAGGTTGGAGACTGGGGTGCAGAAGGAATGTTTCAGAGAGCAGATGTTGGAGACTCCAGTTCAGAAGGACTGTTACAGAGAGCAGATGTTGGAGATTGTGGTGCTGAAGGACTGTTACAGTAAGCAGAGGTTGGAGACTGGGGTGCAGAAAAACTGAAAGAGAAAGCAGATGTTGGAGACCGGGGTTCAGAACGACCGTTACAGAGAGCAGAGGTAAGAGACTCTGGTTCAGAAGGACTCTTACAGAGAGCCGAGGTTGGAGACTGGGGTGCTGACGGACTGATAGAGAAAGCAGATGTTGGAGACTGGGGTGCAGAAATACCATTACAGAGAGCAGAGGTAGAAGACTCCAGTTCAGAAAGACTGTTACAGAGAGCAGAGTTTGGAGACTGGGGTGTACAAGGACAGTTGCAGAGAGGGAGGTTGGAGACTGAGGTGCAGAAGGAATGTTGCAGAGAGCAGACGTTAGACATTGGGGTGCAGAAGGCTCGTTGCAGAGAGTAGAGGTTGGAGACTGAAGTGCAGAAGGCCTCTTACAGAGAGCAGAGGTTGGAGACTGGGGTGCAAAGGACTGTTACAGAGAGCAGAGTTTGCACACTGGGTTTCAGAAGGGTTTTACAGAAAGCAGAGTTTGGAGACTGAAGTACAGAAGGACTGTTACAGAGAGCAGAAGTTGGAGACTGGGGTGCAGAAGGATTGTTGTAGAGAGCAGAGTTTTCAGACTGAAGTACAGAAGAACTTTTGCAAAGAGCTGATGTTGGAGACTGGGGTGCACAAGGACTGTTGCAGCGAGAAGAAGTTGATGACTGGGATTCAGAAGGATCGTTGCAGAGAGCACAGGTTGGAGACTGGGGTGCAGAAAGACTCATACAGAAAGCAGAGTTTGGAGACTATGCTGCAGAAGGCCTGTTACAGAGAGCAGAGTTTGGAGACTAGGTTGGTTGCAGAAGGATGTTACAAAGAGCAGAGGTTTGAGACTGGGGTGCACAAGAACTGATACAGAAAGCAGAGTTCGGAAACTGGGGTGCAGAAAAACCCTTACAGAGAGCAGAGTTTGGAGACTGCATTACAGAAGGACTGTTACAGAGAGCAGAGTTTGGAGACTGGGGTGGAGAAGAACTGTTTCAGAGAGCAGATATTGGAGTCTGAGGTGCAAAATGACTGTTGCAGAGAGTAGAGGATGGAAACTGTGGTGTAGAAGGACTGTTGCACAGAGCAGAGGTTGCAGACTGAGTTGCAGAAGGAATGTTACAGTGGGCAGAGTTTGGAGACTGTGGTGGAAAATGACGGATACAGAAAGCCGAGGTTGGATACTGTGGTGAATAAGGACCCTGACAAAGAACAAAGTTTGGAGACTGCGGTACAGAAGGACTGTTACAGAGAGCACAGGTTGGAGACAGGGGTGAAGAATAACTGTTTTAGAGAACAGAATTTTGAGACTGGGGTGCAGAAGGATAGTTGCAGAGAGCAGAGGTTGGAGACTGGGATGCAGAAGGATCGTAAAAGAGAGCAGAGTTTGGAGACTGTTGTGCAGAAGGACTTTTACAGAGAGCACAGGTTGAAGACTGGGGTGCAGTAGTTCTTTTACAGAGAGCACAGGTTGGGGACTAAGGTGCAGAAGGACCCTTACAGAGACCAGAATTTAAAGACCGTGGTACAGAAGGACTGTTTCAGAGAGCAGTGGTTGGAGACTGGGGTAAAGAAGCATTGTTTCTGAGAGCAGAGGTTGGAGACTGGGGTGCAGAAGGATCGTTGAAGAGAGAAGAGGATGGAGACTGCGGTCAAAAGGCCTGTTACAGAAAGCAGAGTTTGGAGATTGGAGTATAGAAGGCTTGTTACAGAGAGCAGGGCTTGGAGACTGGGGTGCAGAAAAAAAGTTACAGAGAGCAGAGTTTTCAGACTGAGCTGCAGAAGGCTTGTTAAAGAAAGTAGAGGTTGGAGACTGGTGTGTAGAATGACTGTTGCAGAGAGTAGAGGTTGGAGATTGGCGTCCAGAAGGATTGTTGCCGACAGCAGAGGTTAGAGACTGGGGTGGAGAAGGACTTCTGCAGAGAGTAGAGGATGGAGACTTAGGTGCAGAAGGACTGTTACAGAGAGCAGATGTTGGAGACTGTGGTTCAGAAGGACTGATAAAGAAAGCAGACCTTGGTGACCTGGGTGCAGAATGACTGATGCAGAGAGCAGAGGTTTGAGACTGGGGTGAAGAAGGACTGTTGCAGAGAGAAGATGTTGGAGACTGGGGTGCGAAGGACTGTTGCAGAGAGCAGAGATTGGAGACTGGGGTGCAGAAAGAGTATTGCAGAGAGGAGAGGTTTCACACAGTGGTGCAGAAGGACTGTAACAAAGAGCACAGGATGGAGACTGGGGTGTAGAATAAGTGTTGTAGAGAACAGAGGTTGAAGACTAGGGTGCAGAGGGATCATTGCAGAAAGCAGAGGTTGGAGACTGGGTTTCAGAAGTGTCTTACAGTAAGCAGAATTAGGACACTGAGGTGCAGAAGGAGTGTTGCAGAGAGCAGAGGTTTGAGTTTGGGGCGCAGAAGTATTGTTGCAGAGAGCATAGGTTGAAGCCTGAGGTGCACAAGGACTGTTACAGAGACCAGAGGTTAGATACCGGGGTGCAGAAGGACTGATACAGAAAGCAGAGTTTGGAGACTGGGGTGCAGAAATACCGTTACAGAGAGCAGAGGTTGGAGACTGCAGTACAGAAGGACTATTACAGAGAGCAGAGGTTGGAGATTGCAGTGGAAAAGGACTGTTAAAGAGAGCATATTTTGGAGACTTTGGTGAGGAAGGACTGTTGCAGAGAGCAGAGGTTAAAAACTGGGGTACAGAAGGACTGTTGCAAAGAGCAGAGGTTGCAGAGTGAGGTACAGAAAAACTGTTAAATGGAGCAGAGTTTGGAGACTGTGGTGCCGAAGGACTGTTGTAGAGAGCAAATGTTGGAGACTGGGGTGCAGAAGGACTGTTGCATAGATTAGAGGTTGGAGACTGGGGTGCAGAAGGACTATTGCAGAGAGTAGAGGTTGGAGATTGGCTTTCAGGAGAACTGTTGCAGACAGCAGAGGTTGGAAACTGGGTGGAGAAAGACTGTTGCAGAGAGTAACATTTGGAGATTGGGGTGCCACAGGACTGTTGCAGAGAGCAGAGGTCAGAGACTGGGGTTCAGAAGGATCGTTGCAGAGAGTAGATTATGGAGACTGGGGTATAGAAGGAATGTTCCACAGAGTAGAGGTTGACGACTGAGGTGCAGAAAAACTCTTACAAAGAGCAGTGTTTGGAGACTGGGGTGCAGGACTGATACTGAGAGAAGAGTTTGGAGACTGGGGTGCAGAAGGATCTTACAGAAAGCAGAGTTTGGAGACTGAGGTGCAAAAGGACTGTTACAGAGAGCAGAGGTTGGAGACTGGGGTGCAGAAGGACTGTTAAAGAGAGCAGAGTTCAGAGACTTGGGTGCAGAAGGCCTGTTACAGAGAGCAGGAGATGAAGACTGGTGTGCAGAAAGCCTGTTACAGAGAGCATAGTTTTGAGACTGGGGTGCAGAAGGACTGTTACAGAAAGCAGAGTTTGGAGACTTCTTTTTAGAAGGATCATACAGAGAGCAGAAATTGGAGTCTGAGATGCAGAAGGACTGTTACAGAGAGTAGATATTGAAGACTGAAATGTAGAAAGACCATTGCAGAGAGCAGAGGTTGGAGACTGAGGTGCAGAAGGACTGTTGAGGAGTGCAGAGGTTGGAGACTTTGCTGTAGAAAGACTGTTGCAGAGAGCAGAGTCAGGAGACTGAGGTGCAGAAGGACTGTAACAGAGAGCAGAGTTTGGAGACTGTGGTGCTGAAGAACTGATACAGAAATCAGAGGTTGGAGACTGCGGTGCAGAAGCACCGTTGCGAAGAGCAAAGGTTGGAGACTTGGGTGGGGAAGAAATTTTACAGAGAGCAGAGTTTGGAAACTGAAGTGCAGAAGGATCTTACAGAGAGCAGAAGTTATAGACTGTGGTACAGAAGGACTGTTACAGAGATCAGAGGTTGGAGACTGGGGTGAAGAAAAAATTCTTCAGAGAGTAGAAGTTGGAGACTGGGGTGCAGAAGGATTGTGGCAGTGAGTAAAGGTTAGATATGACGTGCTGAAGGACTCTTGCAGACAACAGAGGTTGGAGAATGCAGTGCCGAAGGACCGTTGCAGAGAGCAGATTTTGGAGACTGAGGTGTAGAAGGATTGTTACAGAGAGCATAGGTTAGAGACTGAGGTTAAACAGGACTTTGACAAAGATCAGAATTTGGTAACTGGGCTGCAGCAGGATCTTTCAGAGAGCAGAGGTTGGAGACTGGGATGCAGACGAACTGTTGCACAGAGTACAGGTTGGAGACTGGGGTGCAGAAAGACTGTTACAGAGAGCAGAGTTTAGAGACTGGGTTGCAGAAAGATCTTACATAGAGAAGAGGTTGGAGACTTAGGTGAAGAAAAAATGATATCCAGAGCAGAGTTTGGAGACTGGGGTGCAGAAAAACTGTTGCCGAGAACATAGGTTGGAGACTGGCGTGTAGAAGGAACGTTGCAGAGAACAGAGGTTGGAGACTGGGGTGAAGATGGAATGCTACAGAGAGCAGAGTTTGGAAACTGGGGTGCAGAAAAATTCACAGAGAGCAGAGGTTGGAGACTGGGGTGAAGAAGGATTTTTGCTGAGAGCATATGTTGGAGACTGGGTTGCAAAAATATCGTCGCAGAGAGCAGAGGTTTAAGACTGGGGTGCAGTAGGACCATTGCAGAGGTAAGAGTTTGGGAACTGAAGTGTAGAAGGGTTTTTGGAGATTACAGAGCTTGGGAACTGAGTGCAGTAGAATCGTTGTAGAGAGCAGAGGTTTCAAACTGGGGTTCAGAAGGACTGTTACAGAGAACAGTTTGGAGACTGCGGTGCAGAAGTCCTGTTACAGAGAGCAGAGTTTGGTGAAGGGATGCAGAACGACTGTTTGGAGAGTTTGGAGACTGTCTGCAGAGTCTGGAGACTGGGTTGCAGAAGGATCTTACTGAGAGCAGATGTTGGAGACTGAGGTGCAGAAGGACTGTTACAGGAAGTAGAGGTTGGAGACTGAGGTGCAGAAGGATTGTTGCAGAGAGCAGAGGTTGGAGACTTGGGTGCAGAAAAACTGTTGCAGATAGCAGAGGTTGGAGACTGGGGTGCGGAAGGACTGTTGCAGGGAGAAGGTTTTGGAACTTGGATGCAGTAGGACTGTTGCAGAGAGCAGAATTTGGAAACTGAAGTGGAGCAGGACTGATAAAGAAAGCAGAGGTTAGAGTCTGGGGTGTAGAAAGACCATTAAGGAAAGCAGAGTTTACAGACTGCAATATAGGCAGACTGTTACAGAGAGCAGAGTTTAGAGAATGGTTTATAGAAGAACTGTTTCAGAGTGTGGATGTTGGAGACTGGGATTCAGAAGAACTGTATCAGACAGCAGCGTTTGGAAATTTGGGTGCAGAAAAACTGTCGCAGAGAGCAGAGGTTGGAGACTGAGGTGCAGAAAGAATGTTACAGATAGCAAAGTTTGGAGACTGGGGTGCAGAATTACTGATACAGAAAGCAGAGTTTGGAGACTGGGTTGCAGCAGGACCGTTGAAGAAAGCAGAGGTTGGAGACTGGGTTGGAGAAGGAATGTTACAGAGTGCAGAGTTTGGAAACTGGGGTGCAGAAGGAACGTTACAGAGAGCAGAGTTTGGAAACTGGGGTGCAAAATGAACTTACAGAGAACAGAGGTTGGAGACTGGGGTGCAGCAGGACCGTTGAAGAAAGCAGAAGTTGGAGACTGGGTTGGAGAAGGAATGTTACATAGAGCAGAGTTTGGAAACTGGGGTGCAGAAGGACCTTACAAAGAACAGAGGTTGGAGACTGGGGTGCAGAAGGAGTGTTAAGGAGAGGAGATGTTGAAGACTGGGGTGCAGAAGGACTGTTGCAGAGAGCAGCTGTTGGAAACTGGGGTGCATAAGGATCATTGCAGAGAGCAGAGGTTGGAGACTGGGGTGCAGAAACACGGTTGCAGAGATCAGAGGTTGGAGACTGAGGTACAGAAAAACAGTTACAGGGAGCAGAGGTTGGAGACTGGGGTGCAGAAAAATCGTTTAAGAGAGCAGAAGTTGGAAACTGAGTTGCAGAAGAATCGTTGCAGAGAGCAAAGTGGATACTGGAGTGCAGAATTACTGATACAGAAAGCAGAGGTTGGAGACTCGGTTGCAGCAGGACCGTTGAAGAAAGCAGAGGTTGTGGAATGGGTTGAAGAAGGACTTTTACAGAGAGCAAAGTTTGGAGACTGGGGTGCAGAAGGAATGTTGCAGAAAGCAGAGGTTGGATACTGGGGTGCAGTAGGACTGTTGCAGAGAGCAGAGGTTGGAGACTGAGATCCACACAGAGCAGATTTTGGAGACTGGGGTGAAGAATTATGATATAGAAAGCAGAGGTGGCAGACTGGGGTGCAGAAAGACCATTAAAGAGAGCAGAGTTGGCAGACTGGCGTGCAGAAGGACTGTTTCAGAGAACAGAGTTTAAAGACTGGGGTGCAGGACGACTGTTGCAGAGAGCAGTGGTGGAGACTGGGGTGCAGAAAGATCGTGCAGAGAGTAGAGGTTTCAGAGTGAGGCGCAGAAGGACTGTAACAGAGAGCAGTGGTTGGAGACTGAGGTGCAGAAAAACTGTTACAAAGAGCATAGTTTGGTGACTGAGGTGCAGAAGGACTGTTACTTAAAGCAGAGGTTTGAAATTGGGGTGCAGAAGGACCGTTACAAAGAGCAGAGGTTGGACACTGCAGTATAAAAAGACTTTAACAGAGAGCAGAGGTTTGAGAATGTGGTGCAGAAGGACTGTTACAGAGAGATGATGTTGGAGACTTGGTTGCAGAAGGATTGTTACAGAGAGCAGCGGTTGAAGACTGGGGTGCAGAAGGACTGTTACACAGAGCAAAGGTTGAAGACTGTGGTGTACAAGGACTGTTACAGAGAGCAGAGGTTGGAGACTTGGGTGAAGAAGAACTGTTAGAGAGAGAAGAGTTGTTAGACAAGGTGTCAATAGGATCTTAAAGAGAGCAGAGATTGTAGACCGAGGTGCAGCAGGACTATTACAGAGAGCAGAGATTGAAGACTGGGGTGCAGAAGGCCTTTTACGAAGAGCAGAGTTTGGAAAAGGGCTCCAGAATGACTTTTACATATGGCAGAGTTGGAAACTGGTTTTCAGAAGGATCTTACAGAGAACAGATGTTGGAGACCGAGGTGCAGAAGGACTGTTACAGAGAGTAGAGGTTGGAGACTGAGGTGCAGAAGAATCCTTGCAGAGAACAGAATTTTAAGACTGAGGTGCCGAAGGACTGTTGCAGAGAGCTCATGTTGGAGACTGGGATTCAGAAGGACTGCTACAGAGAGGTGAGGTTGTAGACTGCGGTGCAGAAGGATCGTTGTAGAGAGCAGAGGTTTGTTACTGGGGTGCAGAAGGATTATTATAGAGAACAGACTTTGGAGAATGGGGTGAGGAAGGGCTATTACAGAGAGCAGAGTTTGGAGACTGGGTTGCAGAACGATCTTACAGAGAGCACATGTTAAAAACTGACGTGCAGAAGGACTGTTGCAGAGAGCAGAGGTTGGAGACTGGGGTGCAGAAGGACTGTTACACAGAGAAGAGGTTGAAGGCTGGGTTGTAGAAGGACTGTTACTTAGAGCAGATGTTGGAGACTTGGGTGCAGAAGGACTGTTGCAGAGAGCAGATTCTGGAGACTGGGATGCAGAGGGATCATTGCAGAGAGCAGATGTTGGACACTGGGGTGCAGAAGGACTGTTACACACAGCAGAGTTTGAAGACTGGGGTGAAGAAGGACTTTTTCAGAGAGCAGATGTTGGGGACTTGGGTGCAGAAGGACTGTTGCAGAGAGCAGATGTTGGAGACTGGGATGCAGAAGGATCATTGCTGAGAGCAGAGGTTGGACACTGGAGTGCAGAAGGACTGTTACACAGAGTAGAGGTTGGAGACTGGGGTGAAGAAGGACTGTTGCAGGGAGCAGGTGTTGGAGACTTGGGTGTAGAAGGAATGCTGCAGAGAGCAGATTCTGGAGACTGGGATGCAGAAGGATCATTGCAGAGAGCAGAGGTTGGACACTGGGGTGCAGAAGGACTGTTACACAGAGCAGAGGTTGGAGACTGGGGTAAAGGAGGACTTTTTCAGAGAGCAGATGTTGGGGACTTTGGTGCAGAAGGACTGTTGCAGAGAGCAGATGTTGGAGACTAGGATGTAGAAAAATCATTGCAGATAGCAGAGGTTGTACACTGGTGTGCAGAAGGTCTGTTGCAGAGAGCAGATGTTGGTAACTAGGGAGCAGAAGGACTGTTGTAGAGAGCAGAGTTTGGACACTGGCATGCAGAAGGATCGTTGCAGAGAGCAGAGTTTGGAGACTGGGTGGAGAAGAAATGCTATAGAGAGCAGAGTTTGGAAAATTGGGTGCAGAAGGATCTTATCGAGAGCAGAGTTTAGAGACTGGGTTTCAGAAGGACTGTCACAGAGAGCTGAGGTTGTAGACTGGGGTGCAGAAGGATCATTGTCGAGAGCACAGGTTTGGTACTAGAGTGCAGAAGGATTGTTATAGAGAACAGACTTTGGAGAATGGGGTGCAGAAGGGCTGTTACAGAGAGCAGAGTTTGGAGACTGGGTTGCAGAACGATCTTACAGAGAGCACATGTTAAAGACTGACGTGCAGAAGGACTGTTGCAGAGAGCAGAGGTTGGAGACTGGGGTGCAGAAGGACTGTTACACAGAGCAGAGGTTGAAGACTGGGTTGTAGAAGGACTGTTGCAGAGAGCAGAGGTTGGAGACTTGGGTGCAGAAAGACTGTTGCAGAGAGCAGAATTTGGAGACTGAGGTGCAGAAGGACTGTTACAGAGAGCAGAGTTTGGAGACTAGGGTACAGAATGACTGTTGCAGAGAGCAGATGTTGTAGACTGTGGTTCAGAAGAACTGTAGAAGAGAGCAGAGTTTAGAGAATGGGGTACAGAAGTAAGGTTGCAGAGAGCAGAGTTTGGAGAAAGAGGTGCAGAAGGACTATTACAGAGAGCAGAGGTTGGAAACAGTGGTGCAGAAGGACGGATACAGAAAGCAGAGGTTTGAGATTGTGGTGCAGAAGGACCGTTACAGAGAGCAGAGGTTGAAGACTGCTGTACAGAAGGACTGTTACAGAGAGCAGAGCTTGGAGAATGGGGAGCAGAAGAACTGTTGCAGAGAACAGAGTTTGGAGATTGGGGTGCAGCAGGACCGGTGCAGAATCCAGAGTTTGGAGACTGTGTTGGAAAAGGAATGTTAAAGAGAGCAGAGTTTGAAAACTTGGATGCAGAAGGATCTTACAGAAAGCAGAGATTGTAGACCGAGGTGCAGCAAGACTGTTACAGAGAGCAGACGTTGGAGACTGGGGTGCAGAAAGATCGTTGCATACAGCAGAGTTTCCAGACTGAGGCGCAGAAGGACTGTTGCTGAGAGAAGATGTTGGAGACTTGGGTGCAGAAGGACTGTTGCAGAGAGCAGATGTTGGAGACTGGGATGCAGAAGGATCATTGTAGAGAGCAGAGGTTATACACTGGGGTGCAGAAGGACTGTTACACAGAGTAGAGGTTGGAGACTAGGGTGAAGAAGGACTGTTGCAGGGAGCAGGTGTTGGAGACTTGGGTGCAGAAGGACTGTTGCAGAGAGCAGAATTTGGAGACTGAGGTCCAGAAGGACTGTTGCACATAGCAGAGTTTTGAGACTGGGGTGCGGAAGGACCGTTACAGAGAGCAGAGTGTGGAGACTGCAATTAGGAGGATTGTTACAGAGAGAAGAGGTTGGAGATTGGGGTGGAGAAGAAATGTTTCAGAGTGCAGATGTTGGAGACTGGGCTGCAGAAGAACTGTTGCACAGTGCAGAGTTTGGAGACTGGGGTGCAGAAGAACTGTTGCAGAGAGCAGAGTTTGGAGACTGAGGTGCAGAAAGAATGTTACAGAGAGCAAAATTTGGAAACAGTGGTACAAAATTACTGATACAGAAAGCAGAAGTTGGAGACTTGGGTGTAGAAGGACCGTTATAGAGAGCAGAGGTTGGAGACTGAGGTTCAAAAGGACTGCTGCAGAGAGCAGAGATTAGAGAATGGGGTGCAGAAGGACTGTTAAAGAGAGCAGAGTTTGGAGACTAGGGTACAGTAGGACCGGTGCAGAATCCAGAGGTTGGAGACTGTGGTGGAAAAGGAATGTTACAGAGAGCAGAGTTTGAAAACTGGGATGCAGAAGGATCTTACAGAGAGCAGAGTTTGGAGACAGGCGTGCAGAAGGACTGTTGAGGATAGGAGACTTTGGAGACTGTTGTGCTGAAGGCCTGTTACGAAGACTAGAGTTTGGAGACTAAGGTAAAGAAGGTGTGTTAATGACAGCAGAGTTTGAAGACTGGGGTGCAGAAAGATTGTTATAGAGAGCAGAGTTAGGATACTGGGTGGCAAAAGGATCTTACAGAGAGCAGAGTTTGTAGACTGAGGTGAATGAGGACTGTTAAAGAGAGCAGTGGTTGGAGACTTGGGTGCAGAGGGTTCGTGCAGAGAGAAAAGGTTTCAGACTGAGGTGTAGAAGGACTTTTATAGAGAGCAGAGGTTAAAGACTGAGGTGCAAAAGGACTGTTACAGAGAGCAAATTTTGGAGACTGTGTTGCAGAAGAATCTTTCATAGAGGAGAGTTTGGAGACTGAGGTGCAGAAGGACTGTAACAGAGAGCAAAGGTTGGAGTCTGGGGTGCAGAATTATTGTTGCAGAGAGTAAAATTTTCAGACTGAGGTGAAGAAGAACTGTTGCAGAGAGCAGATTTTGGAGACTGAGGTGCAGAAAGATTGTTACAGAGAGCAGAAGTTGG
>NW_027521162.1:0-117985 GCF_052094955.1 Ictidomys tridecemlineatus | reverse complement strand
TTTAATGTAGTTTAAAAGTGGCATGTTTTCTGTAAAAATTAGATTGAATTTCGGATAATCCATTCTATCAAAACTCAGTAAATTTCTTTGAAAAGATGAATTTTTACATACCTGAATCCAATCAGGATTTTTCAAATTGAGTAACGAATAGAGACACACATTAGATAAAAATACCTAACACTTATTAAATGCCTATAAGACTTTTACATGCATTAACTTATTTGGTTTATACAACAACCTATAAGATAATCTATTATCCCCATTTTTCAGAAAAAAAAATTGAAATAATTGCACAATATATTAATGCAAGTAGGGAAACATCAATGAATCCCTTTAATTTGCATAATGTACATTAATTTGTACATTTAATATGTATTAACAATTATGATTTAAGAAACAAAAAAGAAATTGACTCAGAAAATTTATCATGTAATAACTCTTATTTGTAGTGATACTTTGTTACCTGATGATAAAACCATATAATAGTAAACTGTCTTATTATCTTCAATGCCCAGACATTCTTGTCTTTGGTTCTAATAATTCATTGCATATGATTAATAGGCCAACACAGCTTTCATTAAAATTCCAAATCTCAGGGCCTTAAGAAGATTAAAGTATTTAAATTGAAATAGAAAGTCGGTGCTTCAGTTAAGCACAACTAATTTTAAAATCTAAATATAAACAAAATAAAATAAATAAGTCTAGAGTCTTAAAAGAAGAACTTTTTTTTATTGATTGTTCAAAACATTACAGAGCTCAAGACATATCATCTTTCATACATTCGACTCAATTGGGTTTTGAACTCCCCAAATACATAATACAGACTCACTTTTGTTACATACTCACATTTTTACATAATGGCATATTAGTGACTGTTGTATTCTGCTACCTTTCCTATCCCCTACTATCCCCCCTCCCCTCCACTCCCCTCCCATCTTCCCTCTCTACCTCCTCTGCTGTTGTTCAATTCTCTCCTCTTTTTCCCCCCACCCCCTTGCCCCTCATAACCTCTTATAATTTTGTGTATCACTGAAGGTCTCCTACCATTTCCATATGTTTTCCCTTCTCTCTTCCTTTCTCTCCCCCCATTCGTCTTAGTTTACTGTTAGTCTTTTCCTCATTCTCTTCCTTCCTGTTCTGTTCTTAGTTTCTCTCTTTATATCAAAGAAGACATTTGACATTTGTTTTTAGGGCTTGGCTAGCTTCACTTAACATAATCTGCTCTAATGCCATCCATTTCCCTGCAAATTCTATGATTTTGTCGTTTCTTAGTGCTGCATAATACTCCATTGTGTATAGCTGCCACAATTTTTTTATCCACTCATCTATTGAAGGGCATCTAGGTTGGTTCCACAGTCTAGCTATTGTGAATTGTGCTGCTATAATCATTGATGTGGTCGTATCCGTATAGTGTGCTCTTTTAAGGTCCTCAGGGAATAGTCCAAGAAGGGCAATAGCTGGGTCAAATGGTGGATCCATTCCCAGCTTTCCCAGGAATCTCCATACTGCTTTCCAAATTGGCCTCACCATTTTGCAGTCCCACCAGCAGTGAACAAGTGTGCCCTTTTCCCCACATCCTCGCCAACACTTATTGTTGTTTGACTTCATAATGGCTGCCAAACTTACAGGAGTGAAATGGTATCTTAGGGTGGTTTTGATTTGCATTTCTCTGATTGCTAGAGATGGTGAGCATTTTCTCATGTGCTTGTGGATTGATTGTATGTCCTCCTCTGAGAAGTGTCTGTTCAGGTCCTTGGCCCATTTGTTGATTGGATTATTTGTTATCTTATTGTTTAATTTTTTGAGTTCTTTGTACATTCTGGATATTAGGGCTCTATCTGAGGTGTGAGGGGTAAAAATTTGTTCCCAGGATGTAGGCTCTCTATTTACCTCTTTTACTGTTTCTCTTGCTGAGAGAAAACTTTTTAGTTTAAGTAGGTCCCATTTGTTTATTCTTGTCATTAACTCTTGGGCTACGAGCGTTCTATTAAGGAATTTGGAGCCCGACCCCACAATATGCAGATCGTAGCCAACTTTTCCTTCTATCAGACGCAGTGTCTCTGTTTTTATATCTAGCTCCTTGATCCATTTTGAGTTAACTTTTGTGGCTGGCGAGAGAAAGGGATTCAATTTCATTTTGTTGCATATGGATTTCCAATTTTCCCAGCACCATTTGTTGAAGATGCTATCCTTCCTCCATTGCATGTTTTTAGCCCCTTTATCAAATATAAGATAGTTGTAACTTTGTGGATTAGTCTCTGTGTCCTCTATTCTGTACCATTGGTCCACCTGCCTGTTTTGGTACCAGTACCATGCTGTTTTTGTTACTATTGCTTTGTAGTACAGTTTGAGCTCTGGTATCACTATACCTCCAGATTCACACTTCCTGCTTAGAATTGCTTTTGCTATTCTGGGTCTTTTGTTTTTCCATATGAATTTCATGATTTCTTTATCTATTTCTACAAGAAATGTCTTTGGGATTCTGATTGGCATCGCATTAAACCTGTAGAGAACTTTGGGTAATATCGCCATTTTGATGATGTTAGTTCTGCCTATCCATGAACAGGGTACATTTTTCCATCTTCTGAGATCTTCTTCTATCTCTCTCTTTAAGGTTCTGTAGTTTTCATTGTATAAATCTTTCACCTCTTTTGTTAGGTTGATTTATTGCTTTGGCAATAAATGAAATGTTTTGCTGACTAACCTTAGGGATTCATTTCCTCAAACGAAAAAAAAAAATGGGCATGACCAAAACGAGGAAGAATGGTGTGATCATGAAAACCCTTATGCACATCAGGGAAACAATGATTTTTATTTGATCTCAATAGCACAAGCAATTGTTTAAATTTTTAAATCCAATTTTCATGTTGCCCAGTTAATTGCTTAAAACACACACACACACACATACACACACACACACACACACACACACACACACGCACACAGTACAAAGTCAATTTATGCAAAAAAAATATCTGAATGATTTCAGGTGCTTGTGGCAATGTGAATTTATCACTGTGAAATCTATGAGCTATCTGTCCTGGCCCAGAGTTTTCCTCATATCCTTCCATGTGGTGTGGGTGCTTGGAGCCAAGGGAAAGATCAGAGGTCATTGTGCAGAACAGTTGGCCTCAGTCAGTGAGTTCCAAGTGTTCCCAGTGATTCTGGTCCAAGGACACACTTTGGGG
Organism: Ictidomys tridecemlineatus; assembly: GCF_052094955.1. NCBI lineage: Eukaryota > Metazoa > Chordata > Mammalia > Rodentia > Sciuridae > Ictidomys > Ictidomys tridecemlineatus. The sequence goes on along the minus strand of NW_027521162.1, from coordinate 114,797 downwards.
GAGGCTGGGCTCTTTCACCTAACATTCAGGGATGCCCTTACCACTAACTGGTAGGTTTAAAATCTTAACAAATGCACCAGGAAAAAGCCTCCCTCCTGTCTTGGAGATTCAGCACTCAATTCAGCATTTAATATCTCTGTCAGTTCTATTTTTTGGGGGCTGGGTTATACGGGGGCAGTTACCAGAGATTGAACTCAGGAGCTTTACCACTGAGCCTCATCCCCAGCCCTATTTTATATTTTATTTAGAGACAGGATCTCACTGAGTTTCTTGGTGCCTTGTTTTTACTTAGGCTTTCTTTGAACTCACTATCCTCCTGCCTCAGCTTCCTGAGCTGCTGGGTTACAGGCGGGCACCACTGTGCCAGCTCTTTCAGTTCTTTTTATTTCACCTGTGCTTCTTCTAGCATAAAGGAGAAAGGGAAGACAAATTATTACATTTTATGATATGTCAGAGCCTTCTAGTTATAAAATTTTTCAAAATAAAAAATTCTCTTTTCCATTTAGAATTTTAAAATTTCTTTTCTTGGTAGTGGTTAGTTTCAATTCAAACCAATTTTGTTCCTATAGTGGGTCTAATATAGTCCTAAGCCAGTTCTACTAAGAAACCCAAAGAGGATAAGATCTGATCCCTGTCCTGCTGTGCCTCTCCCTTGACTCAGGCAATGGCAAGGCCCTACTGAGGTGGATGGCGCAAGGCGTCCATCCTCTGGAGGAGCGCAAAATATGTTCCTGGGAATGGGCTGATTTGTTTTTGTATTCCTTTAATAAGTATAGTTCTGATTTCTCATATGACCATTAAGTATATAGGAAAAATCATGACTTTTTCAATTAATGCAACTACTTCTAAAGCATAGATCTGTTTGCTCTAAATACAATGATTCAGCTGTGAAGTGTAAATTGTTAATGTCTAAAGAAAAACTCCCTGTATTCCTGTCAAGGAAGTTTTTGAGAAATTAAATTAAAATCTAGAGAAGGAAAATTAATGTTAAGAAGATAGATTAGTGCTTAGTACTGGGCAACTTGTTCTTGTTCCTGTGCACAATGGTTTTTGCTCTTACTTTTGTTTTATTATAAGTAATAAGAAATCAACTACTTGCAATAACCATGGCACCGGTTCCAGTCAGTAAGTCAAGAAAGAATAGTCAAGGTATAGGCCAATAGTTTGGGACATTTGTAAATATTATTAGAAGTTAACTAAGCAGAAACAGCTCAAAGCAAAACTCGAACTGAAAGTACAAATGCTTGCTTATGCATAAGCCAAGATACATTCTTCTATTCTAATTGTAGCTACGTAATATTTTGTTTTGTTTTAATAATGATTCCTGTTTTGTAACCACAAAGTACTGTAATCCTGCCAAAATGAAAAGTATATATGATCAACTTCACAAGTAAAGATTGCGATCAACACCTTCACTTTGGTGTCTGTGTTGTTTCTCCACCCCCTCTTTCACTGACTCCTCACCATCCGTTCGTCTCCTGAGACCCCCTGTTGGAGCTGGTCTCCGACACTGTCCTTCAACGAACTTACAATCAAATGGAAAGATGAACTCAATATGTGCAGGAAACTTGGTACCAATTCTATGTAATCTACAAATTATCATTATTTTCCCTTAGTGTTTGCTTGGGCAGCTCTGGAAATGGAGCACTTGATACTTGTCAAAGTTCCTCATTCCATCTTGAATACGCGCTGCTCAAGGTCCTAGTTGGGCCTCTCAATTGTGTACTAAACACTAGGGCAACACCTTGTGTAAATGTGCACTCAGTAAGTGTTTGAAGAATGAAGAAGGTCTGTCAAGTACATCCATGGAACAGAGTTTTTAAAGATTCTTCAAAGATGGTAGTGTGTGAGACCTAAAGGATCTAACAGAGACTCGACAGAGGCGAGAGGATATTTCTGTTCAGTGGTTCTGGTGCAGATATCTTGCTGAAAAAATAAAGCCTCTGTGGGCATAAGTGAGGCAGCATAGCCCAGCGGCTTCTGAGGAACTCAGTGTCTCCTGTCTCCTAAACATATCCCTTATGGAGACCATCGGCAGTTCCAACAGAACAAGCAGCTCTGCATCTTTTTTTCCCAATCAGTTATCTCAAAGTCAGGTAACCGAGAATGAAGTCACTTATGAGTGACCCCAAAATATAAAATTTCTAAAGGAGGGGGGTTGTGTATGAAGTAGATTACTCACAAGCTTCAGGGATTTATTACAGTTGATAAATTGCTTTCAACTCCCCTCCCCAAGCATCCATGTGTTGTAAGATAAAGATGAACACCCCTAGTAAGTGAATGAGTATGTTTCTAAACATAACTTCTTCTACAATAATGATTTATATTTAAACAGATATTTTGGTATTTCTATTGTTATGCTATATTGTATCATAATGGGAATGTGTCCCTATACTTTCTCCCAAAAAATTATTCCTTTCTGTGCTGCTCATCAAAAGCAGAGGATTAACACTTAGCATTATCTATTGTTTACCATAAGTAATTTTCCACACACATCATCTCACTTAAGGAATTTAGGCATCCCAGGGTTTCAGGTTATGTTTTGGGTTTTCTTCCAGTACTGGAGGCATCATGCTAAATCCCTCAGGTTTTGTGATAACCTCTGAAGTTATTTCTACTCTGGCAATACAAGTAGTATTGTGGAAACTTAGACACACATAGAAAAGGTGCTACGATAGGTCATTACATAAATGCCATCAAAATGGTAATGCAAATATGTACAATATTCTGTAATATGTTTTTAAGGTGTAGGTGTATCCTGATTCTGAAATAGTGTTTTTGAAAATTGTGATGGTACATAAACTATTTACCAGCAAATCTCACAGAGAGGCAAAGATTTCTGGTTTTGGTGTGGCCCTTGCTGCTCTCCATACTGGCACCTGGGCTGCAAAGAAAGCTCTTGGTAAAACTGGCTGTTGGTCTCCATTCACCACAAAAAGAACCTGTTATTCTGAAAGTTGCCTGTCGCATATCTGTGGCCTCATGAAGGAGTCAAGATCCTCTGATATCTCACAATTCATTTTCCTGTGATGGACGTTTTTAGAGGTCTGAGGCTGACCTTTTGGGAATATGCATCGTGTTTTTCCTCTGCAGCTGCTTTGGGACTCCTCAGTGTGTAAACACAACTCAAGGGCAATGGCTTGAGTTCAACTGCAACAATGGAGAGCAGTTAATTCGCTGTTGGATTCATTAATGTCTTGGCAATCACCTGTTCCCAGCCTGCAGTGAGAAGATCAGCGTCCTCTCTCCTCTGGGATGTGGGTGAGCGAAGTTCAGAGTGAGATTTCTGCTAAGAAGTTGTGGGTGGCTGAAACCTCAAGACTGCTTTCCTTTCCTGCTAGGGAGAGAAGAGGTCAGGGTGGGTGTACACTTATTGGGATGGATTTCCCATTGCATATGAAGTTTTTCTTTCATGATATATACTTTGCCAGATTGATAGATATCAGAAGCCACAATATTAAAAGCATCTCCACTATCTTCAGTTGATCCACTCCTGCTAAGGGCTGATCCCTTACCAAAACCTGTATGACTTCGTGCCCCTTAATTTTATGATCCTGCTGATGCTCATGACCTGGTGAAGAAATTGTTTGCTATGGAGTGTAAAAGTAGGGAAAAAAAGTGTCATCAAACAGCTCTTTCGGGCACAGATGGAGAAAAGACAACAAGTTTGAAAGTCTTGTAGTATTTTACTGCAGAAAAATAAAAATAAAAGTATTAGATAAAGAAATGGTGTTTATTTAGAACTTAGAATCAAGATCCATTAGGAAAATGCAAGTCAAAGTAACATTGCACATAGCCCTTCACATTCACTAGTGTTGGCTAGAGCTGCAATATTGGGGGAAAGGAGATTGACTGCTTTGGGTATAGCCTTTTTTTGGAGAGAAAAGTAATAAAAATATTCTGAAATACCTGTGGATTAGAGAACCCAGGTGAGGACACAATGTGTCACATACTTAGCACAGTGTGCTTCCCCTGGCTGGAGGGGCACCACAGTGGTCATGAGACACTGTGTACAGAGAGAGCGCTCTTGTATTTGCTGCTGAAGAGTTCACATATTTCTACAACTAAGACATTTCCTAGAATAAAATCATCATCTAGTTCTAATCACACTATACAGTCTGTCTCCCAGCCAGCTTCCTCAGGGCACTCTGGACCTCGTTGCTTCTCAGGCTGTGAATGGTGAGCTTCAACATGGGGGTCACCACACAGAAGAGCACAGAGACCAGGGTATCCGTGTCCAGCCTTCTCTGGGCCTGTCATAGTGGAAGTTGGCTGTTCCATAGAAGACCACCACGACAGTGAGCGAGGACGCACAGATGGAGAAGGCCTTCCTCCTGCCCTGGGCAGAGGGAATCCCCAGGATGGCCACCATGATGAGTGCGTAGGAGCCTGCAGTGAAGAGGCAGGGGTTCAGGCCCATGGTAGCACTGACCACGTGGAGCGCAGACTCGTTGACAGAGGTGTCTGAGCAGGAGAGCTTCAGGAGCAATGGGGTGTCACAGAGAAAGTGGCTGATCTGGTGGGGCCCACACAGAGTGAGTGTGATGGCCAGCACCGTGTGTGTGACCATATTCACCAGCCCACACAGCCAGGACCCAGTCACCAGGCCAACACAGACCTTCACACTCATGATTACTGGGTACTGAGGAGGACGGCACGTGGCCACACAGCAGTCATACTGGCACACAGCCAGTAAGAAGCCTTCTGTGCCAGCACTTGTCACCAAGAAGAAGATCTGGGAAAGGCAGCCCTCATAAGAAATGGCCTTCTTTTCCCAGAAAAAGTTCACCAGCAGTACTGGGAGGGTGGTGGATGTGTAGCAGACGTTCAAGAAGCTCAAATTGCTGTTGAAAAAGTACATTGGAGTGTGGAGAGAAGGACTGACCCTGGTGGTCCCTATTATGAGCATGTTCCCCAGGAGAGTGCTCAGGTAAATGACCAGAAAGAGCAGGAAGAACCAGCCCTGTCGGTTGAAGTGGTTGAAAAATGTCAAGAAGATGAATTCAGTGACAAATGATTTATTGCTCATTTCCAATGTTGTCATAGCTACAAAACAGAGAAAAAGAGACCATGATGAGAATGGACTGAGAGCACCCCAAACAGGCTTGTTAATCTGCAACAACATGGCAAATAATATGGAATGAAAAGCAGCCTGGAGACTGATATCATGTGGGACTGGTCTCAGGAAATCAGATCCAAGGAGCCGCACACATTTGCAGGGGTGATGGTGGGTGGGAGTAAACAGAGAATAGCTAGAAGCCAACAGAAAGCCATTCGACCTCATCATGGTGTGAAGTCATTTTTCACTGTCTCAGTAATCTCTGTCTCCTGTTGTTCTTTTATGTAAACATAGGATTTTTGGAGAAGTTCATTTTCATTGCAAATGTTAAGAAAAACATTTACAAAGCAGAGTCATCATCTGCAGAATCAGTCGGTGTTGCCTTCAGTGTTTTCCAATGTAGAGTTTTTCTCATTTTACATCAATGTTGATTGCTGTGTTCAGAAAGGCAGAAGTTAACTATTCCTGTACAATGCTGAAATTATCAGGGCCAGAGCAAAATAGAGGAAAGAAGTTGATGAAGTGTGGTTGGACTGGCTATCTTAAGTATACAGGGAAGATCAGTGGAGTAGAAGGAGAATGAGAAGGCGGAGAGGTTTGGGAAGGGAGGAAATGTGAAAGGTCTTACGCAAATCATGTTATGTGCACATGGAAGTCTACCACAGGGGACTGCAGCTGTATGTATATGTAGAAAGCACCAGTCAGATATTAACAGATGAATGAACCAAAGAAAGATCACTAGAGAAAGGAGAATGGGGGCGGAAAGGGGAGGGAGATGCGGGGTGGGGACTGAATGGAGTAAATCAGATTCCATGCATGTAGGATCTTTTCAAAATCAACCCAACTTCTATGTATACCTATTATACTCTAATAAAAAAATTAAGAAGATGACATGATCCTATCAGCAAAGGGTGAGATTTGAATTCTTCTTGACCTATTTGTATACCTTTAATTTCTGTCTTTTGTCCAATGGCTCTGGCAATTTCAAGGATGAAGTTGAATAGAAGTGGTGAAAGAGGGGGCACCCTGTCTTCTTCCAGTTTTTAGAGTGAATGCTTTCAACCTTTCTCTACTTAGAATGATGCTGCCTTGGGTTTAGCATAGATAGCTTTTACAATGCTTTTACAAAGTTCCTTCTGTCACTAGTGTTTCTACTGTTTTGACAGGTAGGGGTGCTATATTTTGTTAAATGCTTTTTCTGCATCTATTGAGATGATCAATAAGCTTACATCTCTTTTAAATAAACTTAAACTCTCCCCTTTGGCTAAACATTCAGATCATCTCCAGTCCTATAAATATTTTAATGAACATTTTCCTACATAAACATATGTGACCATTTTGAATTATCTCTTCAGAATAAAATTTAAATCTGACATAAAAGAATTTGTTGTGCAGTTTCTATTTAAAACTAGCTCATGGGAGACATTATATTAAGTGAAATAAGCCAGACACATAAAGAGAAATAGCAGTTTTTGACTTCTTAGTGGAAGCTAAGAAGTTGATCTCAGAGATGTAGGTAGTACAGTGGTGGTTATTGGAGCTTGGGAGAGAATCACAAAAATCATTGTGAGTCTGATTTCTCAAAGACGCATGTGAAGGACTGCCTGAAACATGACCTCTGAGTGTGGTTCGTAAAAAAATTAAGAATGGACTTCTAACAGGCTCCTCAGAAAATCTCTCTTCTCTCCTCAGAAGGCAGCAGTAGGTCCATGGGTCTGGCTACCTAGGAGCTAGCTGTGGTGTGCAAATGGGCAGGACCAGGACGGCTGGAGAATCTCAATAATCACTAGTAGACTGCATTCTAGGTGAGGGCCAGCTGTAAACAGACCATCCAGAAGGAAATGTCTTGAGCTCTGAAAATGACAGAATCTGTGAATTTAAAAAACGGTTGTGGGTCCAATCCACTCATAACACCTACTCCCTGGGTCAGTCCACGGTTGCCACAGTTACCACAGGCCTGACCAGAACAACCCGGAGGGGGAGATGCACTCTGGCCTCCTGGCTTGGAGGTTTGGTCTGGGGCCAGCTGACCCATTGCTGCCTGCCTGAGATGAGGTGGGACACCCAGGTGGAAGGGAACAAGGGGGGAAGTGTCCCTAGCTCATGGAAGCCAGAAGGTTGGGGCGAGGGGACGGGAAGAGACAGTTCGCAGCAGAAAAGATGTGATTCCCCAGGGCATGTCCCTGGCCACACTCCACCTGCCCACACTCCTCTCAGTACAGTGGGCCTTTCAGATAATTAACCCAAAAAATGGATGGATCAACAGATTAGGTCACATGTCTCACAGTCTAATCATTTCACCTCTGAACACTGCTACTGTGGCTGACCCTGAGCTTTTGGTGGGGGGATACCTTATTTCTAAGCCATAATAGTACCTACAGTCCATGTGCTTTGGTAAGAATTCCTTTATGTAGTCTGGGAGAGTACTTGGGTGCCAAAACAAGATTAAAAGGAAATATCTGGTAACTGAAGATGTGACATTTGGAGCTTGGGGAAAAGCTCTGAAGAGGAGCCCTGGGTGGAGCACTTTAAAGTCCTGGTGACGAGGACACAAGAGGGGACCTGGTCTGTGGGGTAGCTGAGTGGCAGTGAGATCACTCATTAAAACATTAAAAAAAAATGAGAAGGAGCGTGTCTTAGGAGAGGAAAGGAGGAAAGGAGGTTTGGCCTGAAGTCAGGGTTCCAGCGGGGTCTCCCCAAGGAGATTCCAGTAGGCAGTGGGACAGGTTCCCAGGAGATAGGCCTGGGAGTCATGGCTTAGAGTGACTGTAGAAGTCACAGGTGCTCATAAAGCTAAAAGAGAGCAGGGAGAGGAGAGAGGGCCTGAGGGACTGTGCGGAAAAGAAAGTGTCCAGAAGGAGCCTCACCAGCTATCAGCAATCATTCTGCACAACAGTGTAAAAGATCTGCTCTCTGTACCAGGCCTTCTGCACCCCAGTCTAAAACCTCTGCTCTCTATACCAGTCCTTCTGCACCTCAGTCTCCAACCTCTGCTCCATGCAACAATCCTTCTCCAACCCAGTCTTTAAGTTCTGCTCTCTGAAACACTCCTTCTGCACCCCTGTCGCGAACATCTGCTCTCTGCAACACTCCTGCAGCTCAGTCTGAAAACTCTGCTCTCTGCAACAATCATTCTGAACCCCAGTCTTTAACCTCTGCTCTCTGTAAAAGTCCTTCTGCACCTCAGTCTCCAAACTCTTCTTTCTATAATATCCTTCTGCACAACAGTCTCCAAACTGTGATATCTGTAACAGGCCTTCTGCACCCCAGTCTCCAACCTCTGCTCCCTGCAAGAATTTTTCTGCACCCTAGTCTCCAAGTTCTGCTCTTTGAAAGAGTCCTACACCCCACTCTCAAACATCTGCTCTCTGCAATAGTCCTTCTGCCCTCAGTCTCCAACCTCTGCTCTCCGTAAGATCCTTCTGCACCCCAGTCTCCAAACTCTGCTCTCTGTAACAGTACTTCTGCACCCCAGTATCCAACCTCTGCTCTCTGTAACAAACCTTCTGCACCTCAGTCTCAAAAATCTGCTCTCTGCAACAGTTCGTCTGCACCCCACTCTCCAACCTCTGTTCTCTGCAACAGTCTTTCTGCACCCCAGTCTCCAACCTCTGCTCTCTGTAACAGTCCTTTTTATTGCAGTCTCCAAACTGTGCTCTCTGTTACGGTCGTTCCGCACCCCAGTCTCCAAACTCTGCTTTGTGTATCAGTAGTTCTGCAACCCAGTCTCCAAACTCTGCTCTCTGTAACAGTCCGTCTGCACCTCATTCTTCAACCTCTGCTCTCTGAAACAGTCCTTCTGCACCAAAGTCTCAAATCTATGCTCTCTGCAACATTTCTTCTGCACCCTAGTCTCCAACCTGTGCTCTTTGTAACTGTCCTACTGTAACCTAGTCTTTAACCTCTGCTCTCTGTAAGACAATTCTGCACCTCAGTCTCCAACCTCTGCTCTCTGCAATGATACTTCTGCACCCCAGTCTTCAAACTCTGCTCTCTGTAACAGTCCTTCTGCACCTCAGTCTCTAACCTCTGTTCTCTCTAACAATCTTTCTGCAACTCAGTCTCCAACCTCTACTCTCTGTAACAGTCTTTCTAAACCTCAGTATCCAAACTCTGCTCTCTGTAACGATCCTTCTGCACCCCAGTCTTCAACCAATGCTCTCTCTAACAGGCCTTCTTAACCGCAGTCGCCAACCTCTGCTCTTTGTAAAAGTTCTTCTTCACCCCAGTCTTTAAGCTCTACTCTCTGTAACAGTCCTGCTGCACCCAAATCGAAATTCTGCACTCTATAACAATCCTTCTGAACCCCAGTCTTAAAACTCTGCTCTCTTTAACAGTTCTTCTTAACCAGAATCTCCAAACTCTGCTCTCTGTAACACTTTTTATGCACCCCAGTCTCCATTCTCTGCTCTCTGTAAGAATCTTTCTGCACCCCAGTCTCCAACCTCTGCTCTCTGTAAAAGTCCTTCTGCACCTCAGTCTCCAAACTCTGATCTCTGTGAAAATCCTTTTGCACCTCAGTCTTCAACCTCTGCACTCTGTAACAGTCATTCTGCACCCCAGTCTCCAACATCTCCTCTCTGCAATAGTCCTTCTGCATCCCAGTGTCCAAAATCTGCTCTCTGAAACAGTCCTTCTGTACCGCAGTCTCCAACCTCTTCTCTCTGTAACAGTTCTTCTGCAACCCAATTGCCAACCTCTTCTTTCGGCCCCTCAGACTACAAATTATGCTCTCTGTAACAGTCCTTCTGCACCTCAGTCTTAAACCTCTGCTCTCTGCAACGATCCTTCTGTACCCCAGTCTCCGAACTGTGCTATCTGTAACAGTCCTTCTGCACTTCAGTCTCAGACCTCTGCTCTCTGTAAAAGGCCTTATGTACTTCAGTTTCCAAACTCTGCTCTGTGTAACAGGCCTTCTGCACTCCAGTCTCCAACCTCTTCTCTCTGAAACAATTTTCTGCACCTCAGTTTCCAAACAGTACTGCACCCTAGTCTCCAACCTCTGCTCTCTGTAAGATACTTCTTCGCGCAGTCTCCAACCTCTGCTCTCTGTAACAATCTTCTGCACCTAAATCTTCAACCTCAGCTCTCTTCATCGGTCATTCTGCACCCCAGTCTCAAAACTCTCTTCTCTGCTCCAGTTTTTCTGCACCCCCATCTCCAACCTCTGCTTTCTGTATCAGTTCTTCTGTACCCCAGTCTCCAATCTCTGCTGTCTGTAACACTCCTTCTGCACCTCAGTCTACAACCTCTGTTCTCTGTAACAGTCCTTCTTCACCCTAGTATCCAACCTCTACTCTCTGCAACATGTCTTCGGAACCCTAGTCTCCAACCTGTGCTCTCTGTAACTGTCCTTCTGCACCCCAATATTCAACATCTGCTCTCTGTAAGTATCGTTCTCTACCAAAGTCTCCATCTTCTGCTCTCTGCAACTATCCTTCTGCACCCCAGTATTCAACCACTGCTCTCTGTAACAGTCCTTATGCATCTCAGTCTCCAACCTATGTTCTCTCTAAGATCCTTCCGCACACCAGTGTACAACATCTGCTCTCTGAAACAATCCTTTAGAACCCCAGTCTCCAAAATCTGCTCCCTGTAACAGTCCTTCTGTACAGCAGTCTCCAAACTCTGCTCTATGTAAAGGTTCTTCTACACCCCAGTCTCCAACCTCTACTTTCTGTATTAGTCCTTCTGCACCCCAGTCTTCAAACTCTGCTCTCTGTAACAGTTCTTCTGCACACCAATCTCAAAACTCTGCCCTCCGTAACACTCCTTCTTCACTCCAGTTTCCACCATCTGATCTGTGTAACAATTCGTCTGGACAGCAGTCTAAGACCTCTGCTCTCTACAACGTTCTTTCTGCTCCTCAGTTTCCAAACTCTGCTCTCTCTAACAGCCCTTCTGCACCCGAGTCTCCAAACTCTGCTCTCTGTAACAGGCCTTCGGCACCCCAGTCTTATAACTCTGCTCTCTTTAACAGGCCTTCTGCACCCAAGTCTGAAACATCTCTTGTCTGCAATGGTCCTTCTGCACCCCAGTCTCCAAACTCTGCTCTCTGTAACAGTCCTTCTGTACCGCAGTCTCCAACCTCTTTTCTCTGTAACTGTCCTTCTGCACCCAAATTGCCAACCTCTTCTTTCTGTAATAGTCCTTCTGCCCCTTAGACTACAAATTATGCTCTCTGTAACAGTCTTTCTGCACCTCAGTCTGGAACCTCCGCTCTCTGCAATAATCGTTCTGTACCCCAGTCTCTGAACTATGCTATCTGTAACAGTCCTTCTGCACCCCAGTCTCAGACCTCTGCTCTCTGTAAAAAGGCCTTCTGCACCCCAGTCTTCATACTCTGCTCTCTGTAACAGTCCTTCTGCACACCAGGATCGAACATCTGCTCTCTGCAACAGTCCTTATGCACCTCAGTCTGAAAACACTGCTCTCTGCAAAAATCCTTCTGAATCCCAGTCTAAAACCTCTGCTCTTGTAACACTCTTTATGCACCTCTGTCTGCAAAATGCTCTCTGTATTATCCTGATGCAACCCAGTCTCGAAACTGTGCTATCTGTAACAGTACTTCTGCACCTCAGTCTCCAACGTCTGCTTTTGTAACAGTCCTTCTCAACCCCAGTGTCCAACATCTGCTCTCTGCAACGGTCCTTCTGCACCCCAGTCTCCAAACTCTGCTCTCTGTAACAGTCCTTCTGTACCGCAGTCTCCAACCTCTGTTCTCTGTAAGGTTTCTTCTGCACCAAAGTCTCCAACCTCTGCTTCCTGTATCAGTAATTCGGCACCATATTCTCCAACCTCTGCTCTCTGTAACAGTCCTTCTGAAACTCAGTCTGCAACCTCTGCTCTCTGCAATAGTCCTTCTGCACCTAAGTCTCTAATCTTTGCTCTCTGCAAAAGTCCTTCTGCACCCCAGTCTCAAATATCTGCTCTCTGCTACAGTCCTTCTCCACCCCAGTCTTCAACCTCAGCTCTCTGCAGCAATCCTTCTTCACCCAGGTCACCAACGTCTGCTTTCTGTATATGTCCTTCTGCACCCCAGTCTCCAACCTCTGCTCTCTGTATATGTCCTTCTGCACCCCAGTCTCCAACCTTTGCTCTCTGTACCAGTCCTTCTGCACCTCAGTCTCCAAACTCTACTTTCTGCAGAAGTCCTTCTCTACCCCAGTCTCCAACCTCTTCTCTCGCCAACAGTCATTCTGGACGCCAATATCCAACCTCTATTCTCTGCAACAGTCCTTCTACACCCCAGTCTCCAACCTCTGCTCTCTGTAACAAGCCTTCTGCACCCCAGGCTAAAACCTCTGCTCTCTGTAACAGTCCTTCTGCACCTCAGTCTGAAAACTCTGCTCACTGCAACGAACCTTCTACACCTCAGTCTCCAACCTTTGCTCTCTGTAACAGTCCTTCTGTACCTCAGTCTACAAACTCGGCTTTCTGTAAGATCCTTTTGCAACCCAGTCTTTAATCTCTGCTCTCTGTAACTGACTTTCTGCACCCCATTCTCCAAGCACTGATCTCTGTAACAGGATTTCTGCACCCCAATCTCCAACCTATGCTGTCAGTAACAGGAGTTTTGATCCCAGTCTCCAAACTCTTCTTTCTTCAACGATTATTCTGCACCCCAGGCTCCAACTTCTGCTCTCCGCAAATGTGTTTCTGCACTCCAGTCTCCAAACTTTGCTGTCTGTCACATCCTTGTGAACACCTGTCTCAAAACTATGCTCTCTGTAACAGTCTTTCTGTAAAGCAGTCTCCAACCTCTGGTCTCTGTCAGAGTCCTTCTGCACCTCAGTCTCCATCTTCTGCTCTCTTCATCACTCAAACTGCACCCCAGACTCCAAACTTTGCACTCTGCAACAGTTTTTCTGCACCTCAGTCTCCAACCTGTGCTCTCTGTAAAAGTCCTACTGCACCCAAGTCTTTAACCTGTGCTCTCTGTAAAAGTCCTTCTTCACCATAATCTCCAAACTCTGCTCTCTTTAACGATCCTTCAGCGTCCCAGTCTCCAACCTCTTCTCTCTGCAACGATCTTTCTGCAACCCTGTCTCCAACCTCTGCTCTCTTTAACTATCCTGCACCCCAGTCTCCAACATCTGCTCTCTGCAACGATCTTTCTGCACCCCAGTCTCCAACCTTTGCTCTATGCAACAGTTCTTCTGCACCAAAGTTTCCAACATCTGCTTCTGCAAAATTTCTTCTACAACACAGTCTTCAACTTCTGCTCTCTGCAACAGTCCTTCTACACCCCAGTCTCCATAATCTGTTCGCTCCAACGAACCTTTTGCACCCCAGTCTCCAATCTCTTTTCTCTGCAACAGTTATTTTGCACCCCAGTCTCCAACCTCAGCTCTCGGTAACAGTCCTTCTGTACCGTAGTCTCCAACCTTTGGTCTTTGTAAGGGTCCTTATGCACCCCAGTATCCAACCTCTGCTTTCTGTATTCCTCGTTTTATACCACAGTCTCCAAACTCTGCCCGCTGTAACAGTCCGTCTGCAACTCAGTCTACAAACTCTACTCTCTGCAACAGTACTTCTACACTCCGGTCTCCAATCTAAGCTCTCTCCAACAGTCCTTTTTCACCACAGACTCCAACATTTGCTCTCTAAAACAGTTCTTCTCCACCCCAGTCTCCAACCTCTGCTCTCTGTAAAAGTCTTTCTGTTCTGCAGTCTCAAACCTCTGTTCTCTGTAAGGGTCCTCCTGCACCTGAGTCGCCAACCTCTGCTTTCTGTATCAGTTCTTCTGCACCCAAGTCTCCAACCACTGCTCTCTGTATCGATCCTTCTGCACCTCAGTCTCCAAGTCTGCTCTCTGCAACAGTCCTTCTGCACCTCAGTCTCCAACCTCTTCTCTCTGTAACAGTGCTTCTGCTCCTCAGTCTCCAACATCTACTCTCTGTAAGATCCTTCTGCAACCCAGTCTGTAAATTCTGACGTCTATAACAGTCCTTCTGCACCCGTTCTCCAACTTCTATACTCTGTAACAGTCCTCGTGTAGTGCAGTCTCCAAAATATGCTCTCTGTAACGGTCCTTCTACACCCCAGTATCCAACCTCTGCTCTCTGTAACAGTCTTTCTTCATCTCAATCTCCAAACTCTGCTCTCTTCCACAGTCCTCCTGCACCAAAGTCTCAAACCGCTACTCCCTGGAACACTCCTTCTGCACCTCAGTCTCTAACCTCTGCTCTCTGTAACAGTCCTTCTGAACGGCAGTCTCAAAACTCTGCTCTCTGTAACGGTCCTTCTGCACCCCAGTCTCCAATGTCTGATTTCTGTATCAGTTTTTCTGCACCCCATTCTCCAACCTCTTCTCTCAGTAACAGTTCTTCTGCACCCCAGTCTCCAACGTCTGCTCTCTGCAACATTTCTTCTTCACCCCAGTCTCCATCTGTGCTGTCTGTAACTGTCCCTCTGCACCCCAGTCACCACCCTATCATCTCTGTAACAATCCTTCTGGACCTTAGTCTCCAAACTCTGCTATCTACAACAGTCCTTCTGCTTCTAAATCTCCAACATCTACTCTCTGTAGAAGTCCTTCTGAACCTCAGTCTCCAACATTTGCTCTTTGTTAGATTCTTCTTGAAACCAGTCTCCACAGTCTGCCCTCTGTAACAGGCTTTATGCACCCCTTCTCCAAACTCTGTTCTCTGTAACAGTCCTTTTGCACACCAGTCTCAATACTATGCTCTCTACACGATCCTTCTGCACCCCAATATCCATCCTCTGCTCTCTGCAAAAGTCTTTCTTCACCCCAGTCTCCAAACTCTGCTGTTTGTAACAGTCCTCCTGTAGTGCAGTCTCCAAAATCTGCTCTCTCTAACGGTCCTTCTGAACGGCAGTCTCCAACCTCTGCCCTCTGTAACAGTCCTTCTGCACCTCAGTCTCCAAACTCTGCTCTATGCAACAGTCCTCCTGCACCGCAGTCTGAAAACTCTGTTCTCTGCAACGATCCTTCTGCACTCCAGTCTCCAACCTCTGCTCTCTGTAACAGGCCTTTTGCACCCCATTCTCCAACCTCTTCTCTCTGTTACTGTGCTTCTGCACCTCAGTGTAAAAACTCTTCTCTCTACAACAGTCTTTCTGCAAGCCAGTCTTCAACATCTGCTCTCTGCAAAATTCCTTCTGCACCTCAGTCTGAAAACTCTATTCTCGGAAACGATCCTTCTGCACCCTAGTCTCCAAAATCTGTTCTCTGTAACAGGCCTTTTGCACCCCATTCTCCATCCTCTTCTCTCTGTAACAGTGCTTCTGCACCTCAGTGTAAAAACTCTGCTCTCTACAACAGTCTTTCTGCAAGCCAGTCTTCAACATCTGCTCTCTGCAAAATTCCTTCTGCACCTCAGTCTGAAAACTCTATTCTCGGAAACGATCCTTCTGCACCCTAGTCTCCAACATCTGCTCTCTGTAACAGTCCTGCTTCACCTTGGTCTACTACAACTTCTGCTCTCTGTAAGATACTTGTGCAACCTTATCTAAAAACTCTGCTCTCTGTAACAGTTGTTCTGCAACCTAGTCTCGAACCTCTGTTCTCTGTAAAGGGCCTTTTGCACCCCAATCTCCAAACTCTACTCTCTGTAACAGTCCTTTTGCACCTCAGTCTCCAACCTCTGGTCTCAGCAACGATTCTTCTGCACCTCAGTCTCCAAACTCTTCTCTGTGTAACGGTTCTTCAGCTCCCCAGTCTCTAACCTCTGCTGTCTGCAACGATCCTTCTGCACCCCAGTCTCCAACCTTTGCTCTCTGCAACGATCGTTCTGCACCCCAGTCTGCAACATCTGCTCTATGCAACAGTCCTTCTGAATCCCTGTCTCCAACCTGCTCTCAGTAATATCCTTCTTACCACAGTTTCAAAACTCTGCTCCCAGTAACATTCCTTCTCCACCACAGTCTCCAACCTCTGCTTTCTGCAACGGTACTGCTGCACCTGAGTCTCCAACCTCTGTTCTCTGTAACAATGCTTATTCTCCCCATCTCCAACCTCTTCTCTCTGCAAAAGTACTTCTGTACCCCTGTCTCCAACCTCTGCTCTCTGTAAGATCCTTCTGCACCCTAGTCTCCAAACTCTGCTCTCTGTAACAGTCCTTCTACACCTCAGTCTCTAACCTCTACTCTCTGCAACAGTCCTTCTACACCCCATTCTCTAACCTCTGTTCTCTGCAATAGTCATTCTGAACCACAGTTTCAAACATCTGCTCTGTGGAAAACTCCTTCTCTACCCTAGTCTCCAATGTATCCTCAATGTAACAGTCTTTCTGCACCACAGTCTCCAACCTCTGCTCTCTGTATCAGTACTTCTGCACCCCAGTCTCCAACCTCTGCTCTCTGTTACATTCCTTCTGCACCTCAGTCTCCAACCTCTGCTCTCTGCGATAGTTCTTCTTCACCCCAGTCTCCAACCTCATCTCTCTGCAACAATTCGTCAGCACCCCAGTCTCCACCATCTGCACTCAGAAACAGTCCTTCTTAACCGCAGTCTCCAACCTCTGCTCTATGTAACAGGCCTCCTGTACTGCAGTCTCCAAAGTCTGCTCTCTGTAATTATCCTTCTGCACCACAGTCTCCAACCTCTGCTTTCTCTATCAGTCCTTCTGCACCCCAGTCTCTAACCTGTGATCTCAATAACAATCCTGCATCTCAGTCTCCAAACTCTGCTCTCTGCACCATTCTTTCTGCACCCAGTCTCCAAACTCTGCTCTCTCCAACAGTCCTTTTACACCCTAGTCTTTAACATCTGCTATCTGAAACAGTCCTTCTGCACCCCAGTCTCCAACATCTGCTCTCTTTAACAATCCTTCTGTACCTCAGTCTCCAAACTCTACTCTCTGTAACAGTCGTTCTGCACCTCAGTCTCCAACCTCTGCTCTGTGTACAATCTTTCTGCAACCCAGTCTAAAAACTCTTTTCTCTGTAACAGTTTTTCTGCACCATTTCTCCAAATTCTTCTGTAACAGGCCTTCTGCACCCCAGTCTCCAAACTCTATTCTTTGTAACAGTCCTTTCGCACCCCAAGTCTCAAACCTCTGCTCTCTACAACGATCCTTCTTCACCCCAGTCTCCAACGTCTGCTCTCTGAAACAGTCCTTCTGCACCAAAGTCTCCAACAACTGCTCTCTGCAACAGTCGTTCTGCACCTCAGTCTAAAAATTCTGTGCTCTGCAATAATCCTTCTGTACTCCATTCTCCAAACTCTGCTCTCTGTAAGAGTCCTTTTGCACCCCAGTCTCAAACCTCAACTCTCTGTAACAGTTTTTCTATACCACAGTCTCCAAACTCTGATCTCTCTAACGGTCCTTCTGCACCCCAATTTTAACCTCTGTTTTCTGTAACAGGCTTTATGCACCTCAGTTCCAAATCTCTGCTCTCTGTAGCAGGCCTTCAGAACCCCAGTTTTCAAAATCTGCTCTCTCCAATGATCTTTCTTAACCCCTGTCTCCAACCTCTGATCTCTGCAACAGTCCTATTGAAACACAGTCTCAAATATCTGCTCTCTGTACCAGTCCTTCAGCAACCCAGTCTCCAAACTCTGCTCTCTCTAACAGTCTTTCTGCACCTCAGTCTCCAACATCTGCTCTCTGCAACAGTCCTTCTGCACTCCAGTCTTCAACCTCTGCTCTCTGCAACAGTTCTTCTGCACCACAGTCTCCAACCTCTGCTCTTGGCAACAGTCCTTCTGCACCCCAGTATCCAAACTCTGCTCTCTGCTACGATCCTTCTGGACCCCAGTATCCAACCTCTGCTCTCTGTAACAGTAGTTCTGTACCACAGTCTCCAAAATCTGGGCTCTGTAAGATCCTTCTTAACTCCAGTTTTTAAACTCTGCTCTCTGTAACATTCATTCTTCAACCAAGTCTTTAAACTCTGCTTTCTGCAAGTGTCCTGCAGCACCCAAGTCTCCAACCTCTGTCCTCTGCAACAGTCCTTCTGCTACCCAGTCTCAAACATCTGCTCTTTGTAACAGTCCTTCTGTACCTCAGACTCCAAACTCTACTCTCCGTAATGGGCCTTCTGCACCCGAGTCTTCAAACTCTGCTTTCTGTTTCAGTCCTTCTGAACCTGAGTCTTAAAGATCTGCTCTATGTATCTATCCTTCTGCACCTCAGTCTGCAACCTATGCTCTCTGTAACAGTTTTTCTATACCGCAGTCTCCAAACTCTGGTCTCATTAAGTGTCCTTCTACACCCCAGTTTCCAACCTCTGCTTTCTGAAAGAGTCCTTCTACACTTCAGTCTCCAAACTCTGCTCTTTATAACAGTCTTTCTACACCTCAGTCTCCAACCTCTTCTCTCTATAACAGTCCTTCTGCACCTCAGTCTGACACCTCTGCTCTCTACAGGATCCTTCTGCACCCCAGTCTCCAAACACTGCTCTCTGTAACAGTCATCCTGGAACTAAGTCTCCAAACTCTGCTATCTGTAAGATTCTTCAGCAACCCAGTCTCCAACCTCTGCTCTCTATAACAGTTCTTCTGCACCAGAGTCTCCAAACTCTCCGCTCTGTAACAGGCCTTCTGCATGCCAGTCTCGAATCTCTTCTCTCTGTAGCAGGCCTTCTGCACCCCAGTCTCCAAAATCTGCTCTCTGCGATGATACATCTGCACCCCAGTCTTCAACCTCTGCTCTCGGCAATGATCCTACTGCACCCCAGTCTCCTACCTCTGATTTCTGTAACAGTTCTTCTGCACCTCAGTCTTTAAATTTTGCTCTCTGTAAGATCCTTCTGCACCCCAGTATCCAACCTCTGCTCTCTGTAACAGTCCTTCTGCATCCAAATCTCCATCCTCTGCTCTCTATTACATTACTTCCGCACCTCATTTTCCAACAACTGCTCTCTTTAACAGTCCTTCTGCACCCCAGTCTCTAACCTCTGCTCTCTACAACAGTCTTTCTGCACCCTAGTTACCAACATCTGCTCTCTGCAAAAGTTCTTCTTCACCTCAGTCTGAAAACTCTACTCTCTGCAACGACCCTTCTGCACCCCAGTATACTACCTCTGCTCTCTGTAACAGTCCTTCTGCACCTCAGTCTCCCAACTCTGCTCTCTGTAAGATCCGTCTTAAACCCAGTCTTTAAACTCTGCACTCTGTAACAGTCCTTTGGAACCCCAGTCTCCAAACTCTGCTCTCTGTAAGATCCATCTGAATTCCAGTCTCCAACGTCTGCTCTCTGAAACAGTCCTTCTGCACCCAAGTCTCCAACAACTGCTCTCTGCAACATTCGTTCTGCACCTCAGTCTAAAAATTCTGTGCTGTGGAATAATCCTTCTGCACCCCGTCTCCAAACTCTACTCTCTGTAACAGTCCTTTTGCACCCCAGTCTAAAACCTCTGCTCTCTATAACAGTTTTTCTATACCGCAGTCTCCAAACTCTGGTCTCTGTAACGGTCCTTCTGCACCCCAATATCCAACCTCTGCTTTCTGTAACAGGCTTTCTGCACCTCAGTCCCAAATCTTTGCTTTCTGTAGCAGGCCTTCAGCACCCCAGTCTTTAAAATCTGCTCTCTCCAATTATCTTTCTTAACCCCTGTCTCCAACCTCTGATCTCTGCAACAGTCCTTCTGCACCTCAGTCTCCAAATTCTGCTCTCTGTAAAATCCATCTGAACCCCAGTCTCCAAAGTCTACACTCTGCAACATTCCTATTGAAACACAGCCTCAAACCTCTGCTCTCTGTACCAGTCCTTCAGCAACCCAGTCTCCAAACTCTGCTCTCTCTAACAGTCTTTCTGCACCTCAGTCTCCAACATCTGCTCTCTGCAAAAGTCCTTCTGCACTCCAGTCTCCAACCTCTGCTCTCTGCAACAGTTCTTTTGCACCCCAGTCTCCAACCTCTGCTCTCTGCAACAGTCCTTCTGCACCCCAGTCTCCAAACTCTGCTCTCTGCTACGATCCTCCAGGACCCCAGTCTCCAACCTCTGCTCTCTGTAACAGTCCTTCTGCACCACAGTCTCCAAAATCTGGTCTCTGTAAGATCCTTCTTCACTCCAGATTTTAAACTCTGCTCTCTTTAACATTCATTCTTCAACCAAGTCTTAAAACTCTGCTTTCTGCAAGTGTCCTGTGGCACCCCAGTCTCCAACCTCTGTCCTCTGCAACACTCCTTCTGCTCCCCAGTCTCAAACATCTGGTCTTTGTAACAGTCTTTCTGTACCTCACACTTCAAACTCTACTCTCCGTAACGGGCTTTCTGCACCTGAGTCTTCAAACTCTGCTTTTTGTATCAGTCCTTCTGAAACTGAGTCTCAAACTTTTGCTCTATGTATCTATCCTTCTGCACCTCAGTCTGTAAACTATGCTCTCTGTAACAGTTTTTCTATACCACAGTCTCCAAACTCTGGTCTCAGTAAGTTTCCTTCTACTCCCCAATTTCCAACCTCTGCTTTCTGAAAGAGTCCTTCTGCACCTCAGTCTCCAAACTCTGCTCTTTATTACAGTCTTTCTACACCTCAGTCTTCAAACTCTTCTCTCTGTAACAGTCCTTCTGCACCTCAGTCTGACACCTCTGCTCTCTACAGGATCTTTCTGGACCCAAGTCTCCAAACACTGCTCTCTGTAACAGTCATCCTGGAACTCAGTCTCCAAACTCTGCTCTCTGTAAGATTCTTCAGCAACCCAGTCTCCAATCTCTGCTCTCTATAACACTCTTTCTGCACCACAGTCTCCAACCTCTCTTCTCTGTAAAAGGCCTTCTGTATGCCAGTCTCGAAACTCTTCTGCTGTAGCAGGCCTTCTGCACCCCAGTCTCCAAAATCTGCTCTCTGCAACGATACATCTGAACCCCAGTCTTCAACCTCTGCTCTCGGCAATGATTCTACTGCACCCCAATCTCCTACCTCTGATTTCTGTAACAGTTGTTCTGCACCTCAGTGTTCAAATTCTGCTCTCTGTAAGATCCTTTTGCACCCCAGTATTCAACCTCTGCTCTCTGTAACAGTCCTTCTGCATCCAAATCTCCAAACTCTGCTCTCTACAACAGTCTTTCTGCACCCTAGTTACCAGCATCTGCTCTCTGCAACAGTCCTTCTGCACCCCAGTATCCAACATCTGCTCTCTGCAAAAGTCCTTCTGCACCTCAGTCTGAAAACTGTACTCTCTGCAACGACCCTTCTGCACCCCAGTCTACTATCTCTGCTCTCTGTAACAGTCCTTCTGCACCTCAGTCTCCCAACTCTGCTCTCTGTAAGATCCGTCTTAAATCCAGTCTTTAAACTCTGCACTCTGTAAACGTCCTTCTGTACCCCAGTCTTTATACTCTGCTCTTTGTAACAGTCCTTCTGCACTTCAGTAACCGACCTCTGCTCCTTGTAACAGTCCTTCTGCACACCAGTTTCTAAAATCTGCTCTCTGCAACAGTCCTTCTGCAACCCAGTCACCAACCTCTGCTCTCTGCAATGATCCTACTGCACCCCTGTCTCCAATTTCTGCTCTTTTCAACCATCCTTCAGCACCCCAGTCTCAAAACTCTAGTCCATGTAACAGGACTTCTACATCTCAGTCTCCAATCTCTGCTCTGTGCAACAGTTCTTCTGCACCACAGTCTCCAAACTCTGGTCTCTGTAAGATCCTTCTGTACTCTAGTTTCCAAACTCTGTTCACTGGAACATTCCTTCTCTACCCCAGTCTTTAACCTCTGCTTTCTGCAAGTGTCCTGCGGCACCCCAGTCTCCAACCTCTGTCCTGTGCAACAGTACTTCTGCTCCCAGTCTCCAACATCTGCTCTCTGTAACAGTCCTTCTGTACCGCAGTCTCCAAACTCTGCTCTCCGTAACTGTCCTTCTGCACCCCAGTCTCCAAACTCTGCTTTCTGTATCAGTCCTTCTGAACCTCAGTCTCAAACCTCTGCTCTCTGTATCTATCCTAGTGCACCTCAGTCTCCAACCTGTGCTCTGTTTAACATTCCTTCTGCACCCAGTCTCCAACCTCTGCGCTCTGTTACAGTTTTTTCTATACCGCAGTCTCCAAACTCTGGTCTCTGTAACGGTCCTTCTGCACCCCAATTTCCAACCTCTGCTTTCTGCAACAGTCTTTTTGCACCCCAGTCTCCAAACTCTGCTCTTTGGAAGACCAATCTGAACCCCAGTCTCTAAAGTCTGCTCTCTGTAACAGTTCTTCTGCACCCCAGTAATCAAACTATGCTCTCTGTAACACTCCTTCTGCACCTCAGTCTCCAACCTCTGCTCTCTTTAAGATCTTTCTGCACTCAAGTTTCCAAAATCTGCTCTGTCTAACATTCCTTCTCCACCACAGTCTCCAACGTCTTCTTTCTGCGAGGGTCCTGCGGCACCCCAGTTTCCAAACTCTCATTTGTAACAGTCCTTCTGCTTCCCATGCTCCAAAATCTGCTCTCTGTAACAGTACTTATGTACCGCAGTCTCAAACCACTGCTCTTGTAACGGTCTTTCTAAAACCCAGTCTCCAACCTCTGCTTTTTGAATCAGTCATTCTGCACACCAATTTCCAACCTCTGCTATCTGTAACAGAATTTCTACACCTCAGTCTCCAACCTCTGCTCTCCGTAACAGTACTTCTGCACCTCAGTCTGAAACATCTGCTCTCTAAGATTCTTCTGCACCGCAGTCTCCAACCACTGCTCTCTGTAACAGTCCACCTGCACCTCAGGCTCAAATCTCTGCTCTCTGTAAGTGCCTTCAGCAACCCAGTCTCCAAACTCTGCTCTCTGTAACAGTCCTTCTGCAACCCAGTCTCCAACCTCTCCTCTGTGTAACAGGCCTTCTGCACGCCAGTCCTCAAAACTCTGCTCTCTATAGCAGGCCTTCTGAACCCCAGTCTCCAACCTCTGCTCTCTGCAACGACCTTCTGCACCCCAGTCTCCAAACATTGCTCTCTGCAATAATCCTACTTCACCCCAGTCTCCAACCTCTGATCTCTAACACAGTCCTTCTGCACCTCAGTCTCCAAATTCTAATCTCTGTAAGATCCTTCTGCGCCCCTGTTTGCACCTCTGCTCTCTGTAACAATCCTTCTGCACCCCAGTCTCCAAATCTGCTCTCCGCAACAGTCCTTCTGTACCCCAGTCTGAAAATTCTGCTCTCTGCAACAGTCCTTCTGCACCCTAGTTACCAACATCTGCTCTCTGCTATAGTCTTTCTGCACCCCAGTCTCCAACCTCTGCTCTTTGTAACAGTCCTCCTGTACTGCAGTATCCAACTTCTGCTCTCTGTAACTTTCTTTCTGCACCCCAGACTCAAATCTCTGCTTTACGTATCAGTCCTTCTGCACCCCAGTCTCCACCTAGCTCTCTGTAGGACTCCTTCTGCACCTCAGTCTTCAACCTCTGCTCTCTGGAACAGTCCTTCTGCACCCCAGTCTCAAAAGTCTACTCTCTACAAAGGTCCTTCTGCACCCCAGTCTTCAACCTCTGCTCTATGCAACTGTCCTTCTGCACCCCAGTCTCCAAACTCTGCTCTCTATAACAATTCTTCTGCACCTCAGTCTCCAAGTTCTGTACTCTGAAACGTTCCTTCTGCACTTCAGTATCAAACCTCTACTCTCCGTAACAGTCCTTCTGCACCTCATTCTCCAACCTTTGCTCTCTATAGGATCCTTCTCCAACCCACTCTCCAAAGTCTGCTCTCTGTAACAGTCCTTCTGAAGACAAGTCTCCAACCTCTGCTCTCTGCACCAATCCTGTTTCACCTCAGTCTTCAACCTCTGCTCTCTGCAACAGTCCTTCTGGATCCCAGTCTCCAACATCTGTTCTCTACAACAGTCCTTCTGCACCCCAGTCTCCAAACTCTGCTCACTTGAACAGTCCTCCTGCACCGCAGTCTCCAACATCTGGTCTCTGTAAGATCCTCCTGCACTCTAGTTTCCAAACTCTGCTCTCTGTAATATTCCTTCTCCACCCCAGTCTTAAACCTCTGCTTTCTGCAAGTGTCGTGCGGCACCCCAGTCTCCTATATCTGTCCTCTGCAACAGTCGTTCTGCTCCCCAGTCTCCAACATCTGCTCTCTGTAACAATCCTTTTGTACTGAAGTCTCCAACCTGTGATCTTTGTAACATTCCTTCTGCACCCCAGTCTCAAATCTCTGCTCTCTATAACAGTTTTTCTATACCGCAGTTTTCAAACTCTGGTCTCTGTAACGGTCTTTCTGCACCACAATTTCCAACTGCTGCTTTCTGTACCAGTCCTTCTCCACCTCAGTCTCCAAACTCTGCTCTCTGTGACAGAGCTTATACACCTCAGTCTCCAACCTCTGCTCTTTGTAACAGTCCTTCTGCACCTCAGTCTCCAACCTCTGCTCTCTTTAAGATCCTTCAGTAAACCAGTCTCCAAACTCTGCTCTCTATAACAGTCCTTCTGCACCTCAGTCTCTAATTCTGCTCTCTGTAAGATCCTTCTACACCCCTGTCTCCAAGCTCTGCTCCTTGCAACGATCCCTCTGCACCACAGTCTTCAAACTCTGCTTTATGTAACAGGATTTCTGCACCTCAGTCTCCAACCTCTGCTTTATGTAACAGGACTTCTGCACCTCAGTCTCCAAACTCTGCTCTCTGCAACAGTCCTTCTGCACCACAGTCTCCAAACTCTGCTCTCTGCAACAGTCCTTCGGCACCTCAGTCTCCAACATCTATTTTATGTAACAGGACTTTTGCACCTCAGTCTCCAACGTCTGCTCTCTGCAACAGTCCTTCTGCACCACAGTCTCCAAACTCTGCTCTCTGCAACAGTCCTTCTGCAACACAATCTCCAACCTCTGCTCTCTGCAACAGTTCTTCTGCACCACAGTCTTCGAACTCTGCTCTCTGTAGCATTTCTTCTGCACCTCAGTCTCCAAATTCTGTTCTCTGCAAGGGTACTTCTGCACCTCAGTCTCCAAACTGCACTCTCTTTAACAGTCCTCCTGCACTTCATTCTCCAACCTCTGCTCTCTGTAGCATTTTTCTAAAACCCAGTCTCCAAACTCTACTCTCTCTAACAGTCTTTCTGCACACCAGTCTCAAAACTCTGCTCTCTGCAAGGATCATTCTTAACCCCAGTATCCAATATCTGCTCTCTGCAACAGTCCTTTGAAACACACTCTCCAAACTCTGCTCTCTAAAACAGTCCTTCTGCACCCCAGTCTCCAACCTCTCCTCTCTACAAAAGTTCTTCTGCACCCCAGTCTCCAAACTCTGCTCTCTGTAGCATTTCTTGTGCACCTCAGTCTCCAAACTCTGTTCTCTGCAAGGGTACTTCTGCACCTCAGTCTCCAAACTACACTCTCTTTAACAGTCCTGCTGCACTTCAGTCTCCAACCTCTGCTCTCCATAACGGTCCTTCTACACCCCAGGCTCTAAACTCTGCTTTCTGTATCAGTCTGTCTGAACCCCAGTCTTCAAGTTCTGTTCTCTATCGATCCTTCTGCACCTCAGTCTCCAACTTGTGCTTTATGTAAGAGTCGTTTTACACCCCAGTCTCTAACCTCTGCTCTTGGTAACATTTCTATACCGCAGTCTCCAAACTCTGCTCTCTGTAACGGTTCTTCTGCACCCCAATTTGCAAACACTGCTTCCTGTAACAGTCCTTCTGCACCTGAGTCTCCCAACTGTGCTTTCTGTAAAAGTCATTCTAAACCTCAGTCTCCAAACTGTGCTCTCTGTAACAGTCCTTCTGCACCTCAGTCTGAAAACTTTGGTCTCTGCACGATCCTTCTGAACCCCAGTCCCCAATATCTGGTCTCTGTAACAGTCCTTCTGTACTGCAGTCACCAAACTCTGTTCTCTGTAAGATCCTTCAGCAACCCAGTCTCCAAATACTGCTTTCTGTATCAGTTCTTCTAAACCACAGTCTCCAACCTCTGCTCTCTGTATCTATCTTTCTGAACCTCAGTCTTTAACCTGTGCTTTCTGTAACAGTCCTTCTGCACCCAAGAGACCACCTATGCTCTCTTTAACAGTCCTTCTATACCACGGTCTCCAAACTCTGGTCTCTGTAACGGTCCTTCTGCACCCCAATTTCCAACCTCTGCTTTCTGTAACAGTCTTTCGGCACCTAAGTCTCCAAACTCTGCTCTTCGTAACAGTCATTCTAAAACTCAGTCTCCAACCATTGCTCTCTGTAACAGTACTTCTGCACCTGAGTCTGAAACCTCTGCTCTCCACGATCCTTCTGCACCCCAGTCTCCAACATCTGCTCTCTGCAACAGTCCTTTTGCACCCCAGTCTCCAAACTCTGCTCTTTGTAAGATGAATCTGAACCCCAGTCTCCATCCTTTGCTCTCTGTAACAGTCCTTCTGCACAACAGTCTCCAAATTCTGCTTTCTGTATCTGTCCTTCTGCACCTCAGTCTCCAACCTCTGCTCTCTGTAACAGTCCATCAGCACCCCAGTCTCTAAAATCTGCTCTCTGCAAGAGTCCTTCTGCACCCCAGTCATCAACATCTGCTCTCTGCAACAGTCCTTCTGCACCCCAGTCTTTAAACTCTGCTCTCTGCAACGATCCTTCTGGACCCCAGTCTCCAACGTCTGCTCTCTGCAACAATCCTTGTGCACCATAGTCTCCAACCTCTGCTATGTGTAAGATACTTCTGCACTCCAGTTTCCAAACTCTGCTCTCTGTAACATTTCTCCTCCACCGCAGTCTCCAACCTCTGTCCTCTGCAACATTCCTTGTGCTCTCCATTCTCAGAGATCTGCTCTCTGTAACAGTCATTCTGTACCGCAGTCTCCAACCTCTTCTCTCTGTAACGGTCCTTCTACACCCCAATTTCCAACCTCCATTTTCTGTAAAAGTCCTTCTGCACCTCAGTCTCCAAACTCTGCTCTCCGTAACAATCTTTCTGAACACTAGTCTCCAAACTCTGCTCTGTGTATCTGTCCTTATGCACCTCAGTCTCCAAACTTTGCTCTCTGTAACAGTTCATCTGCACCCCAGTCTCTAAAATTTGCTCTTTTAAACAGTCCTTCTACAACCCAGTCTCTAACATCTGCTGTCTGCAACAGTCCTTCTGCACCCAAGTCTCAAAACTCTTCTCTCTGCAACGATCTTTCTGGACCCCAGTCTCCCACGACTGTTCTATGCAACAGTCCGTGTGCACCAATGTCTCCAAACTCTTCTATGTATAAGATCCTTCTGCACTCCAGTTTCCAAACTCTGCTCTCTGAAACAGTCCTTCTGCACCTCAGTCTCCAAACTCTGCTCTCTGCAACAGTCCTTCTGCACCCCAGTATCCAACCTCTCCTCTCTACAAAATTTCTTCTGCACCCCAGTCTCCAAACTCTGCTCTCTGTAGCATTTCTTCTGCACCTCAGTCTCCAGATTCTGTTCTCTGCAAGGGTACTTCTGCACCTCAGTCTCCAAACTGCACTCTCTTTAACAGTCCTCCTGCACTTCAGTCTCCAGCCTCTGCTCTCTGTAGCATTTTTCTAAAACCCAGTCTCCAAACTCTACTCTCTCTAACAGTCTTTCTGCACACCAGTCTCAAAACTCTGCTCTCTGCAATGATCCTTTTTAACCCCAGTATCCAATATCTGCTCTCTGCAACAGTCCTTTGCACCACAGTCTCCAAACTCTGCTCTCTGAAACAGTCCTTCTGCACCCCAGTCTCCATACTCTGCTCTCTGCAATAGTCCTTCTGAACCACAGTCTCCAAACTCTGCTCTCTGAAACAGTCCTTCTGAACCCCAGTCTCCAAACTCTGCTCTTTGCAACAGTCCTTCTGTACCCCAGTCTCCAACCTCTCTACAACAGTTTTTCTGCACCCCAGTCTCCAAACTCTGCTCTCTGTAGCATTTCTTCTGCTCCTCAGTCTCCAAACAATGTTCTCAGCAAGGGTACTTCTGCACCTCAGTCTCCAAACTCTACTCTCTTTAACAGTCCTTCTGCACTTCAGTCTCCAACCTCTTCTCTGTGTAAGATCCTTCTGAAAACCAGTCTCCAAACTCTGTTATCTGTAACATTTCTCTTCCCCCCGAGTTTCAAACCTCTGTCTTTTGCAACAGTCCTTCTGTTCCCCAGTCTCCAAGATCTGCTCTCTGTAACAGACCTTCTGTACCGCAGTCTCCAACCTCTGTTCTACATAACTTTCCTTCTACACCCCAGTCTCTAAACTCTGCTTTCTGTATCAGTCTGTCTGAACCCCAGTCTTCAACTTCTGTTCTCTATCGATCCTTCTGCACCTCAGTCTCCAACCTGTGCTTTATGTAAGAGTCGTTCTGCACCCCAGTCTCTAACCTCAGCTCTTGGTAACATTCCTATACCGCAGTCTCCAAACTCTGCTCTCTGTATCGGTCCTTCTGCACCCCAATTTGCAAGCACTGCTTCGTGTAACAGTCCTTCTGCACCTGAGTCTCCAAACTGTGCTCTCTGTAAAAGTCCTTCTAAACCTCAGTCTCCAAACTGTGCTCTCTGTAACAGTCCTTCTGCACCTCAGTCTGAAACCTTTGGTCTCTGCACGATCCTTCTGAACTCCAGTCTCCAATATCTGCTCTCTGTAACAGTCCTTCTGTACTGCAGTCACCAAACTCTGCTCTCTGTAAGATCCTTCAGCAACCCAGTCTCTAAATACTGCTTTCTGTATCAGTTCTTCTAAACCACAGTCTCCAACCTCTGCTCTCTGTATCTATCCTTCTGAACCTCAGTCTTTAACCTGTGCTTTCTTTAACAGTCCTTCTGCACCCAAGAGACCACCTATGCTCTCTTTAACAGTCCTTCTATACTGCGGTCTCCAAACTCTGGTCTCTGTAACGGTCCTTCTGCACCCCAAATACCAACCTCTGCTTTCTGTAACAGTCCTTTGGCACCTAAGTCTTCAAACTCTGCTCTTTGTAACAGTCATTCTAAAACTCAGTCTCCAACCTCTGCTCTCTGTAACAGTACTTCTTCACCTGAGTCTGAAACCTCTGCTCTCCACGATCCTTCTGCACCCCAGTCTCCAACATCTGCTCTCTGCAACAGTCCTTTTGAAACCCAGTCTCCAAACTCTGCTCTCTGTAAGATCAATCTGAACCCCAGTCTCCATCCTCTGCTCTCTGTAACAGTCCTTCTGCACAACAGTCTCCAAATTCTGCTTTCTGTATCTGTCCTTCTGCACCTCAGTCTCCAACCTCTGCTCTCTGTAACAGTCCATCAGCACCCCAGTCTCTAAAATCTGCTCTCTGCAAGAGTCCTTCTGCACCCCAGTCATCAACATCTGCTCTCTGCAACAGTCTTTCTGCACCACAGTCTTTAAACTCTGCTCTCTGCAACGATCCTTCTGGACCCCAGTTTCCAACGTCTGCTCTCTGCAACAATCCTTGCGCACTATAGTCTCCAACCTCTGCTATGTGTAAGATACTTCTGCACTCCAGTTTCCAAACTCTGCTCTCTGTAACATTTCTTCTCCACCGGAGTCTCTAACCTCTGTCCTCTGCAACATTCTTTGTGCTCTCCAGTCTCGGAGATCTGCTCTCTGTAACAGTCATTCTGTACCGCAGTCTCCAACCTCTACTCACTGTAAGGGTCCTTTTACACCCAAATTTCCAACCTCCGCTTTCTGTAACAGTCCTTCTGCACCTCAGTCTCCAAACTCTGCTCTCTGTAACAGTCCTTCTGAACACTAGTCTCCAAACTCTGCTCTGTGTATCTGACCTTCTGCACCTCAGTTTCCAAACTCTGCTCTCTGTAACAGTCCTTCTGCACCCCAGTCTCTAACATCTGCTGTCTTCAGCAGTC
This sequence comes from Ictidomys tridecemlineatus, assembly GCF_052094955.1. Lineage (NCBI taxonomy): Eukaryota > Metazoa > Chordata > Mammalia > Rodentia > Sciuridae > Ictidomys > Ictidomys tridecemlineatus. The sequence goes on along the minus strand of NW_027521162.1, from coordinate 85,086 downwards.
CTTCTGCATCCAAGTCTCCAAACTCTTCTCTCTGCTACGATCCTTCTGGACCCCACTCTCCCACGTCTGTTCTGTGCAACAGTCCGTGTGCAACAAAGTCTCCAACCTCTTCTAGGTGTAAGATCCTTCTGCACTTCAGTTTCCAAACTCCGCTCTCTGTAACATTCCTTCTCAAGCACAGTCTCCAACCTGTGTCTTCTGCAACAGTCTTTTCGCTCTTCAGTCTCCGAGATCTGCTCTCTGTAACAGTCATTCTGTACCACAGACTCCAAACTCTTCTCTCTGTAACGGTCCTCCTACACCCCAATTTCCAACCTCTCCTTTCTGTAACAGTCCTTCTGTACATCAGTCTCCAAACTCTGCACTCTGTAACAGTCCTTCTAATCCCCAGTCTGCAGCCTCTGCTCTCAGCAACAGTCCTTCTTCACCTGAGTCTTAAAATTCTGCTGTCTGAAACGAACCTTCTGCACCCCAGTCTCCTAACTCTGCTCTCTATAGCAGTCCTTCTACAGCTCAGTCTCCAACCTCTGCTCTCTGTAACAGTCCTTCTGCACCTCAGTCTCAAAAATCTGCTCTCTGTAAGATCCTTGACTAACCCAGTCTCCAAATTCTGATCTCCGTAACAGTCCTTCTGCAGATCAGTCTCCAAACTCTGCTCTTTGTAAGGGTCCTCCTGCACCCCATTCTCCAACCTCTGCTTTCTGCATCAGTCCTTCTGCACCACAGTCTCCAAACTCTGTTCTCTGTATCAGTGCTTCTGCACCTCACTCTGCCACCTCTGCTCTCTGAAAGAGTCCTGCTGCACCCACGTCTTAAACCTCTTCTCGCTGCAACAGTCCTTCTGCACCACAGTCTCTAAAATCTGCTCTCTGCAACAGTCGTTTACCACGCAAGTCTCCAACCATTTATCTCTGTAACCGTCCTTCTGTACTGCAGTCTCCAACCTGTGCTCTCTGTAACGGTTCTTGTGCACCCCAGTCTCCAAAATCTGCTTTCGGTTTCAGTCCTTCTGCACCCCGTCTATAAACTCTGCTCTCTGTAACAGTCCTTCTGAACCTCAGACTTTAACCTCTGCTCTCTGCAACAGTCCTACTGCGCCTCAATCGCCAACCTCTGCTCTCTGCAACAGTGCTTCTGCACCTCAGTGTCCGAACTCTGCTCTCTGTATAATCCTTCTGAAACCCAGTCTCCAACCCCTGCTATTTGCAATGGTCCTTCTGCACCCCAGTCTCCAAACTCTGTTCTCTACAACAATTATTCTGCACCCCAGTCTCCAAATTCTGCTCTCTGTAACAGGCCTTCTGTACCACAGTCTTCCATCTCTGTTCTCTGTAAGCTTCATTCTGCACCCCAGTCTTCAACAACTGTGGTTTCAGTATTAGTACATCAGGACCACATTCTCCAAACTCTCCTCTCTGTATCAGTCATTCCCCACCTCAGTCTTCAACCTCTGCTCTCTGAAACAGTCCTTCTTCACCCCAGTCATCAAGCTCTGCTTTCTGTATGAGTCCTTCTGCACCCCAGTCTCCAACTTCTGCTCTCTGTAACACGCCTTATGCACCTAAGTCTCCAACCTCTATTCTCTGCAGCAGTTCTTCTCCAACTTAGTCTAAAACCTCTGCTCTCTGTAACCGGGCTTCTGCAACCAGTCTCCAACCTCTGCTCTCTGTAGCAGTCTTTCTGCACCTCAGTCTGAAAACTCTGCTCTCAGCAACGATTCTTCTGCACCTCAGTCTCCAAGCACTGCTCTCTGTAACAGGCCTTCTGCACCGCAGTCTCCAACCTCTGCTCTCTGCAACAGTCCTTCTGCACCCCAGTCTCCAAACTATGCTGTCTGTAAGATCTTTCTAAACACCTGTCCCAACCCATGCTCTCTGTAACAGTCCTTCTGTACCGCAGTCTCCAAACTCTGGTCTCTGTAAGTGTCTTTCTGTACTTCAGTCTGCAACCTCTCCTCTCTGAAACACTCCTTCTGAACCCCAGTCTTCAAACATTGCTCTCTGAAACAGTTTTTCTGCACATCAGTCTCCAACATGTTCTCTCTGTAAATGTCCTAATGCACCCCCATCTTCACCTTCTGCTCTCTGTAAAAGTCCTTCTGCATTACAGTCTCCAAAATCTGTTCTCTTAATGATCCTTCTACACCACAGTCTCCAAACTCTGCTCTCTGTAACAATCCTTCTGCACCCCAGTCTCCAACGACTGCTCTCTGTAAAAGTCCTTCTGCACAGCAGTTTCCAAAGTCTGGTCTCTCTAACCGTCCTTCTCCACCTCAGTCTCCAACCTCTGCTCTATGCAACAGTCTTTCTGCACCCAAGTCTCCAACATCTGCTCTCTGCAACAGTCCTTCTACACCCCAGTCTACAACCTCTGCTCTCTGCAACAGTCCTTCTACACCCCAGTCTCCATACTCTGCTCGCCACAATGATCCTCCTGCAACCCAGTTCCAACCTCTATTCTCTACAAAAGTTCTTCTGCACCCCAGTTTCCAACCTATGCTCTCTGTTACAGTCCTTCTGTACCGCAGTCTCCAAACTCTGTTCTCCGTAAGGGTTTTTATGCACCCCAGTATCCAACCTCTGCTATCTGTATCAGTCGTTTTCCACCAAAGTCTCGAAACTCTGCCCGCTGTAACAGTCCTTCTGCAACTCAGTCTGCAACCTCTGATCTCTGCAACAGTCCTTCTGCACCTCAGTCTCCAATCTCTGCTCTCTGTAAGGGTCCTTCTGCACCCGAGTATCCAACCTCTGCTTTCTGTATCAGTCCTTCTGCACCCCAGTCTCCAACCTTTGCTCTCTGCAACGGTCCATCTGAACCTCAGTATCCAAACTCTTCTCTCTGTAACAGTGCTTCTGCACCTCAGTCTCTAACCTCTGCTCTCTGTAACATTCTTCTGCAACCCAGTATTCAAACTCTGCTCTCTGTAACAGTACTTCTGCACCCCAGTCTCCAACCTCTGCTCTCTGCAACGGTCCATCTGAACCTCAGTCTACAAACTCTTCTCTCTGTAACCGTCCTTCTGAACCCAAGTCTTCAACCTCTGCTCTCTGAAACAGTCCTTTGGCACGCCCAGTCTCCACCCTCTGCTCTCTGTAATGATTCTTTTGCACCCAAGTCTCCAACCTCTGTTTTCTTCAACAGTCCTTCTAAACATTATTCAGAAAACTCTGCTCTCTGCAACGATCTTTCTGGACCCCAGTCTCCAAACTCTGCTCTCTGTAACAGTCCTTTGGCACCTCAGTCAACAACCTTTTCTCTCTGTAAGATTCTTCTGCTACCCAGTCTCTTAACTCTGCTCTATGTTACAGGCCATCTGCACCCAAGTCTCCATGCTCTGCTCTCTGTAACAGGCCTCCTGCACCTCAGTCTCCAACCTCTTCTCTCTGCAATGATCCTTCTGCACCACAGTCTCCAACCTCTGCTCTCTGCAAAAGTCCTATTGCACCACAGTCTCCAACCTCTGCTCTCCGTAATATCCTTCTGCACACCTGTCTCCAAACTCTGCTTTCTGTATCCATCGTTCTACACCCCAGGCTTCTACCTCTGCTCTCTGCAATAGTCCTTCTGCACCTCAGTCTCCAAACACTGCACTCTGCACAGTCATTCTGCACCCCAGTCTCCAACATCTGCTCTCTGCAACAGTCCTTCTCCACCTCAGTCTCCAAACTTTGCTCTCTGTAAAATCTTTCAGCACCCCAGTCTCTAACGTCTGCTCTCTGCAAAAATCCTTCAGCAGCCCAGACTCCAACGTCTACTCTCTGCAATGGTCCGTGTGCACCACAGTCTCCAACCTTGTTCTCTACATCAGTTCTTCTCTACCGCAGTGTTCAACCTCTGTTCTCTATAAGATTCCTTCTGCACCCCATTTTCCAACCTCTGCTTTCTGTATCAGTTTTTCTGCACCCCGGTCTCTAAACTCTGCTCTCTTTAACAGTCCTTCTGCACCTCAGACTCCAACCTCTGTTCTCTGCAAAAGTACTTCTGGGCCCCAATCTCCAACCTCTGATCCCTGCAACAGTCCTTCTGCACCTCAGTGTTCAAACTCTGCTCCCTGTATGATCCTTCTGAAACCCAGTCTCCAACCTCTGCTATCTGCAATGGTCCATCTGATCCCCACTCTCTAAACTCTGTTCTCTACAACAGTTATTCTGAAACCCAGTCTCCAACTTCTGATCCCTGTAACAGTCCTCCTGTACCGCAGTATCCAACCTCTGTTCTCTGTAAGGGTCCTTGTGCACCCCAGTCTCTAAAATCTGCTCTCTGCAAGAGACCTTCTGCACCCCAGTCTTCAACCTCTGCTCTCTGCAACATTTCTTCTTCACCCCAGTCTCAAAACTGTGCTCTTTGTAACTGTCCTTCTGCACCCCACTCTCCAACCTCTGCTCTGTGTAACAGTCCTTCTGTACTGCAGTCTCCAACCTCGGCTCTCTGTAACTGTCCTCTTGTACCCCAAACTCCAAACTCTGCTTTCTGTATCAGTCCTTCTGCACTCAAGTCTCCAACCTCTGCTCTCTGTAACAGTCTTTCTGTACCTCAGTCTCCAACCTCTGCTCTCTTCAACAGTCCTTATGCACCCCAGTCTCAGACCTCTGCTCTCTGTAACAGTCTTTCTACACCTAAGTCTCCAACCTCTACTCTCTGCAATGATCTTTCTGCACCCCAGTCTCCAACGTCTGCTCTCTGCATCAGTCCTTGTGCACCACAGTCTACAACCCAGTTTCCAAACTCTACTCTCTGTGACATTACTTCTGCACCCCAGTCTCCAACCTCTACTCTGTTCTGCATTCTCCAAACTCTGCTCTCTGCAACTGTCCTTCTGCACCTCAGGCTCCAACCTCTGCTCTCTGCGAAAGTCCTTCTGCACCCCAGTCTCCAAACTCTGCTCTCTGCAACATTTCTTCTTAACCCCAGTCTCAAAACTGTGCTTTCTGTAACTGTCCTTCTGCACCCCACTCTCCAATGTCTGCTCTGTGTAACAGTCCTTCTGTACTGAAGTCTCCAACCTCTGCTCTATGAAACTGTCCTCTTGCACCCCAGACTCCAAACTCTGCTTTCTGTATCAGTCCTTCTGCACTCAAGACTCCAACCTCGTCTCTCTGTAACAGCACTTATGAACTTCAGTCTTGAAATTCTGCTCTTTGCAACAGACCTACTGCACCCCAATCTACAACCTCTGCTCTCTTCAACAGTCCTTCTACACCCAAGTCTCCAACCTCTGCTCTTAAACGGTCCTTCTGCACCTCAGTCTCCAAACTCTGCTTACTGCATTGGTCTTTCTGCACCTCAGTCTCCAACCTCTACTCTGTGTAACACTACTTTTGCACCTCAGTCTCCAATATCTGCTGTCTATAAGATACTTCTGCAACCCAATCCCCAAACTCTGCTCTCTGTAACAGTACTACTGCACCCCTTCTCAAAATTCAACTCTCTGTAACAGGCCTTCTGCACCCCAGTCTACAACCTCTGCTCTCTGGTACGATCCTTATGCACCCAAGTGTCCACCCTCTCCTCTCTGCAACAGTCTTTCTGAACACCAGTCTTCAACATCAGCTGTCTGGAATAGTCCTCCTGCACCTCACTCTGAAGACTCTGCTCTCTGCAATGATCCTTCTGCACCCCAGTGTCCAAACTCTGTTCTATGTAACACTCCTTCTGCACGTCATTCTCCAACCTCTTCTCTCTGTAAGACCCTTCTACTACCCAGTCTCTAAACTCTGCTTACTGTAACAGTTCTTGTGCACCCCCGTCTCCAACCTTTTCTCTCTTTAGCAGGCCTTCTGCACCTAAGTCTCCTAATTCTGCTCTCTGCAACAGTCCTTCTGAAACCCAGTCTCCAACCTCTGCTCCCTGCAACGATCCTTCTAAACCACAGACTCCAACCGCTTCTCTCTTTAACAATCATTTTGCACCCAGGCTCCAACATCTGATTTATGTATCAGTCTTGCACCCCAGTCTACAAATTCTGCTCTCTGTAACAGTCATTCTGCACCTCAGTCTCCAACCTCTGCTCTCTGCAACGATCCTTCTAAACCACAGACTCCAACCTCTTCTCTCTGCAACGATCCTTCTGCACTCATGTCTCCAAAGTCTGTTCTCTGTAACAGTCCTTCTGCACCTCAGTCTTCAACCACTGCTCTCAGCAATTGTCCTTCTGCACCTCAGTATCCATCCTCTACTATCTGTAACAGTCCTTCTGCATCTCAGTCTTCAACCTCTACTCTCTGTAAGATACTTTTGCAAACAAGTCTCCAAAATCTGCTCTCTGTAACAGTCCTTCTGCACCCCTTATCCAAACTCTGCTCTCTGTAACAGGCTTTCTGCACCCCTGTCTCCAACATCTCTTCTCTGAAACAGTCCTTATGCACAACAGTCTCCAACCTCTGCTCTCTGCAACAACCCTTTTGGACCCCAGTCTCCAACATCTGCTCTCTGAATTTGTCTTTCTGCACCTCAGTTTGAAAACTTTGCTCTCTTTCACGATCCTTCTGCACCCCAGTCTTCAACCTCTGTTCTCTGCAACAGTCCTTCTGCATCCCAGTCTCCAACCTCTTCTCTCTGTAACAGTCCTTCTGCACCTAAGTCTCCAAATTCTGGTCTCTGCAACAGTCCTTCGGCAACCCAGTCTCCAACCTCTGCTGTCTGCAACAATCATTCTGCACCCCAGGCTCCAACATCTGATTTCTGTATCAGTCTTGCACCGCAGTCTCCAAAATCTGCTCTCTGTAAAAGGCCTTCTGCACCCCAGTCTCAAAACTCTGCTCTCTGTATCATTCCTTCTGAACCCCAGTCGCAAGCCTCTGCTCTTTGTAACAGTCCTTCTGCATCTCAGTCTTCTACATATGCTCTCTGCAACAGTCATTCAGCACCCCAGATTCCAACTTTTGGTTTCTGCAACAGTCCTTCTAGACCCCATTCTCCAACCTCTGGTATCTAAACAGTCCTTCTTCTCCCCAGTCTCCAAAATCTGCTCTCTGTAACAATATTTCTGTGCCTCAGTCTCCAACATCTACTCTCTGTAACAGTCCCTCTGCACCTCCCTCTCCAACAACTGCTCTCTGTAAGTACCTTTTGCAACTCAGACTCCAAAATCTGCCCTCTGTAACAGTCCTTCTGCATGCCTACTCCGAAATTTCCTCTCTGTAACAGGCCTTCTGTACCCCAGTCTCTAAAATCTGTTCGCTATAACAATCCTTCTGCACCCCAGTCTCCAACATCTGCTCTCTGTAACAGTCCTGCTGCACCTCGGTCTACAATCTCTGCTCTCTGTAAGATCCTTCTGCAACCTTGTCTAAAAACTCTGCTCTCTGTAACAGTCCTTCTGCACCTCAGTCTCCAAACTCTGTTCTTTGCAACACTCTTTCTGCACCCCAGTCGGCACCCTCTACTCTCTGTAACACTTTTTCTTTACCACAGTCTTCAAACTCTTCTCTGTAACGGTCCTTCTGCACCCCAGTCTCCAACCTCTGCTTTCTGTATCAGACCTTCTGCACCTTAGTCTACAACCTCTGCTCTCTGTAACAGTTCTTCTGCACCTCATATCTAAACTCTGCTGCTGCAACAGTCCTTATGCGCCCCAGTCTCCAACCTCTGCTGTCTGCAAAATTTCTTCTGCAACCCATCTGCAACGTGTGCTTTGTGTGACAGTATTTCTGCAGCCAAGTCTCCACCTCTGCTCTCTGCAATGATCTTTCTGTACGTCAGTCTTAAAACTCTGCTCTCTATAGTAGCCCTTCTGCACCCCAGTCTCCAAACTCTATTCTGTGTAACAGTCATTCTTCACCTCAGTCTTCAACCTCTACTCTCTGGAAGAGTCCTTCTGCACCCCAGTCTCCAACATCTTCTCACTAAACAGTCCTTCTGCACTTCAGTCTCAAAAATCTGCTCTCTGCAACAGTCCTTCTGAACCCGAGTGTCCAAACTCTTCTCTCTGCAACGATCCTTCTGCACCCCAGTCTCCAACCTCTGCTCTCTGAAAGATCCTTCTCACACCAGTTTTTAAACTCTGCTCTCTGTAAAATTTCTTCTCCACGCCAGTCTCCAAACTCTGCTTTCTGCAACGGTCCTGTTGCACCCCAGTCTCCAACCTCTGTACTCTGCAACACTCCTTATGCTCCCCAGTCTCCAAACTCTGCTCTCTGTAACAGTCCTTCTGCACCGCAGTCTCCAAACTCTGCTCTCTGTAGAGGTCCTTTTGCACGCCAGTCTCCAACCTCTGCTTTTTTTGTCCGTCCATCTGAACCTCAGTCTCCAACCTCTGATCTCTGCAAAAGTCCTGCTGCAACCAATTCTTCAACTTCTGCTCTCTGCAACAGTCCTTCTGAAAAACAGAATCCAACATCTGCTCTCTGAAAGAGTCCTTTGTACCCTAGTCTCCAACCTCTGCTCCCTGCAACAGTCCTTCTGTACTGCAGTCTCCAAATTCTGCTCTCTGCAACGAACCTTGTGCACCCCAGTTTCCAAAATCTGCTTTCTGCAAAAGTCCTTCTGCACCTCAGTCTGAAAATTTTGCTTTCTGCAACAATCCTTCTGCACCCCAGACTTCAACATCTGCTCTCTGTAACAGTCCTAATGCACCTCAGTCTCCAAACTCTGCTCTATGTAAGATCCTTGTGCAACACAGTCTCCAAAATTTGCTCCCTGTAACAGTCCTTTTGCACCTCAGTCTACAACCTCTCCTCTCTGTAACAGTCGATCTACACCTCAGTCTGAAACCTCTTCTCTCTACACGATCCATCTGAACCCCAGTCTCCAACCACTGCACTCCGTAACAGTCCTCCTGCACCTCAGTCTCCCAACTCTGCTCTATTTAAGATCCTAGTGCCACCCAGTCTCCTAAGTTTGCTTTCTCTGACAGTCCTTCTGCACCCCAGTCTTCAACCTCTGCTCTATTTAGCATGCCTTCTGCACCCCAGTCTCCAATCTCTGCTCTCTGTAACAGGCCTTCTGCACCCCAGTCTCCAAACTCTTTTCTCTGCAACAATCATTCTACACCTCAGTCCCTAACTTCTGCTCTCTGTAAGATCCTTCTGCAACCCAGTCTCCCAACTCTGCCCTCTCTAACAGTCCTTCTGCACCCAAGTCTCCAAAGTCTGTTCTCTATAACAAGACTTCTGCACACCAGTCTCCAACCACTGCTCTCTGCAACAGTCCTTCTGCACCCCAGTCTCCAACCTGTGGTCTCTGCAACAGTGCTTCTGCACCCCAGTCTTCAACCTCTCCTCTGTGTAACAGTCCTTCTGCACCCCAGTCTCCAACCTCTCCTCTCTGTAACAATCCTTCTGCCACTGTATGCTCAAAACTCTGCTCTCTGTTACAGTCTTTCTATATCGCAGTCTCCAACCTCTGCTCTCTGTAACGGACCCTCTGTACCCCAATTTCCAACCTCTGCTTTCTGTAACAGTCCTTCTGAACCTCAGTCACCAAACTCTGCTCTTTGTAACAGTCCTGCTGAAACTCAGTCTCCAACCTCTTCTCTCTGTTACACTCCTTCTGGACCTAAGTCTGAAACCACTGCTCTCTGCACGATCCTTCTGCACCCCAGTCTCTAATCACTGGTCTCTGTAACATTCGTCCTTCACCACAGTCACCAACCACTGCTCTCTGTAAGATCCTTCTTCAACCCAGCCTCAAAACTCTGCTCTCTATAACAGTCCTTTTGCAACCAAGTCTCCAACCTCTACTCCCTGTAGCAGGTTTTATGCACCCCAGCCTCCAAACTCTGTTCTCTGAAACATTCCTTCTGCACGCCAGTCTGCAACCTCAGCTCTCTGTAAGGGTCCTTCTGCACCCCAGTCTCACACCTCTGCTTTCTGTATCATAATTCTTCACCCCAGTTTTCAACGTCTGCTCTGTGTTACAATTCTTCTGCATCTAAGTCTCCAACCTCTGCTCTCTGAAACAGTCCTTCTGCACCCCAGTCTGCAAACTCTTCTTTCTGCAACACTCTTCTGCACCCCATTCTCCAATCTGTGCTCTCTGTAACAGTCCTTCTGCACCGCAGTCTGTCACCTCTTCTCTCTGTAACGATCCTTCTGCAGCCCAGTCTCCACCTCTGCTCTCTTCAACTATTCTTCTGCAACTCAGTCTCCAAATTCTGCTCTCTTCAACGATACTTCTGTACCCCAGACTCCACCTCTGCTCTCTGTAATTGTTTTTCTGAACCTCAGTCTCCAACCTCTGCTCTCTGCATTCGTCCTTCTGCACCCCTGTCTCCAACCTCTGCTCTCTGCAACGGTCCTTATGCACCCCAGTCTCCAAGATCTGCTCTCTGCAACAGTCCTTCTGCACCACAGTCTCCAATGTATCCTCTCCTTAACACTACTTCTGCATCCCAGTCTCCAAACTCTGTTCTCTGTAAGGTCCTTCTTCACCTCATTTTCCAAACTCTGCTCTCTGTATCATTCTGCTCCAACCCACTCTACAACCTCTGCTTTCCTCAAGCGTCCTGCTGCAACCCAGTCTATAACATCTGTTCTCTGCAATAGTCCTTCTACGTTCCAGTCTCAAACCTCTGCTATCTGTAATAGTCCTTCTGTACCGCAGTCTCCAACCTCTGCTCTCTGTAACGGTCCTTCTGCACCCCAGTCTCAAACCTCTGCTTTCTGTATAAGTCCTTCTGTACCACGGATTCCAACCTCTGCTTTCTGTAACAGTCCTTCTGCACCTTTGTCTCCAAACTCTGAACTCTGCAACCTTACTTGTGCACCCCATTCTCTAATGTCTGCTCTCTTTAAAAGTCCTTCTGCACCCCATTCTCTAATCTCTGCTCTCTGCAACAGTCCTTCTGTACTACAGTATCAAACCTCTGCTCTCTGTAACGGTTCTTCTGCACCCCACTCTCAACCTCTGCTTTCTGTATCAGTAATTCTGCACCCCAGTCTCCAACCTTTGCTCTCTGTAACATTCTTTCTGCACTTCAGTCTCAAAACTCTGCTCTCTCTCTGCGACAGTTCTTCTGCACCCCAGTCTCCAAACTCTGCTCTCAGCAACAGTTCTTCTGAACCCCAGTCTCCAACATCTGCACTCTGAATCAGTTCTTCTATAAACCATTCTCCATCCTCGGCTCTCTATAACATTTTTTCTGTATGGCAGTCTCCAAACTCTGCTCTCTGCAACGGTCCTTTTGCACCCTAGTCTCGAACCTCTGCTTTCTGTATCAGTTTTTCTGAACCCCAGTCTTTAAACTCAGCTTTCTGTAACAGTTATTCTGCACCTCAGTCTCCAAATTCTGCTCTCTTCAACGGTCCTTCTGCACCCAAGTCTCCAACTTCTGCACCATGCAGCAATCCTTCTTCACCCCATTCTCCCAACTCTGCTATCTGAAACAGTCCTTCTGCACCCCAGTCTCCAACCTCTTCTCTCTGTAACAATCCTTCTGCACCTCTGTCTCAACCTCTGCTCTCTGCAATTGTCCTTCTGCACCTCAGTCTCCAACCTCTACTCTCTGTAAGAGTTCTTCTGCACCACAGTCTCCAACCTCTGGTCTCTGTAAGATCCTTCTGCCACCCAGTCTCCAAACTCTGCCCTCTGTAACAGTCCTTCTGCAACCCAGTGTCTAAAATCTGCTCTCTGCCACAGTCCTTCTGTACCCCAGTCTTCAACATCTGCTCTCTGGAACAGTCCTTCTGCGCCCCAGTCTCAAAACTCTGCTCTCTGCAATGATTCTTCTGGACCCCAGTCTCCAACGTCTGCTCTCTGCAACAGTCCTTCTGCAACACAGTCTCCAACTTCTTCTCTTTGTAAGATCCTTCTGCACTCCAGTTTCCAAACTCTGTTCTCTTTAACATTCCTTCTCCACCCGAGTCTCCAACCTCTATTTTCTGCAACAGTCCTTCTGCTCCCCAGTCTCCAAGATCTGCTCTCTGTAACAGTCCTTCTGTACCGCAGTCTCCAAACTCTGCTCTTTGTAACGGTCCGTCTACAACCCGGCCTCCAACCTTTGCTTTCTATAACAGTCTGTCTGAATCATAGTCTCCAACCTCTGTTCTCTGTATGTATTCTTCTGCACCTCAGTCTCCAACCTGTGCTCTATGTAAGAGTCCTTCTGCACCCCATTCTCCAACCTCTGCTCTCGGTAACAGTCCTATACCGCAGTCTCCAACCTCTGCTCTCTGTAAAGGTCCTTCTGCACCCCAATATCCAAACTCTCCTTTCTGTAACAGTCCTTCTGAACGTGAGTCTTCAAACTCTGCTCTTTGTAACAGTCCTTCTACACCTCACTCTCCAACCTCCGCTCTCTGTAACAGTCCTTCTGCACCTCAGTCGCCAACCTCTGTTCTCTGTAAGATACTTCAGCAACCCAGTCTCTAAACTCTGCTCTCTATAACAGTCCTTCTGCACCCGAGTTTCCAACATCTCCTCTTGTAATAGGCCTTCTGCACGCCAGTCTCCAAACTCTGCTCTCTGTAGCAGACCTTCTGCACACAAGTCTCCAACTTCTGCTCTCAGCAATGATCCTACTGCACCCCAGTCTCCTACCTCTCATCTTTGCAACAGTCCTTCTGCACCTCAGTCTCAAATTTCTACTCTCTGTAAGATCCTTCTGCACCCCTGTCTCCAAGTCTCCTCCTTGCAACGATCCATCTGCATCACAGTCACCAACATCTGCTCTATATAACAGGACTTTTGCACCTCAGTATCCAACCTCTGCTCGATGTAACAGTCTTTCTGCACCCCAGTTTCCAAACACTGCTCTCTGCAAAAGTCTTTCTGTACTGCAGTCTCCAACCTCTGCTTTCTGTAACGGTCTTTCTGCACCTTAGACTCCAATCTCTGCTTTCTGTATCAGTCCTTCTGCACTCCAGTATCCAACTTCTGCTCTTTCTAAGAGTCTTTCTGCACCTCAGTCTCCAATCTCTGCTCTCTGCAACAGTCCTTCTGCACTCCAGTCTCCAACCTCTGCTCTCTGCAACAATCCTTCTGCACCCGAGTCTCCAACGGCTGCTCTCTGCAACACTGTTTCTGCACCCCAGTCTCCAATCTATGCTCTCTGCAACGATCCTCTGGACCCTAGTCTCCAAATTCTACTCTCTGCAACAGTCCTTCTGCACCACAGTCTCTAACCGCTGCTCTGTGTAAGATCTTTCTGCACTCCAGTTTACAAAATCTGCTCTCTCTAACATTCCTTCTCCATCGCAGTCTCTAACCTCTGCTTTCTGCGAGGGTCCTGCGGAACCCGAGTCTCCAACCTCTGTCCTCTGTAACAGTCCATGTGAAGCCCAGTATCCAACCTCTGCTCTCTGTAAGAGTCCTTCTGTACCGCAGTCTCCAAACTCTGCTCTCTGTAACAGGTCTTCTGGATCCCAGTCTCCAAACTCTTCTCTCTGCAATGATCATTCTGCACAGCAGTGTCAAACCTCTGCTCCTTGCAACAGTTCGTCTGCACCCCAGTCTCAAACTTCTGCACTTTGTAAGATCCCTCTGCACCCCAGTCTCCCACTGCTGCTCTCTGCAACAGTCCATTTGCACCCGAGTCTTCACACTCTAAATCCTAGTATCCAAACTCTGCTCTCTGTAACAGTCTTTCTGCACCCCAGTCTCCAAACTCTGCTCTTTGTAACAGTCCTTCTGGACCCAAGTCTCCAACATCTGCTATCTGCAACAGTCCTTCTGTACGTCAGTCTGAAAACTCTGCTCTCTGCAACGACCGTTCTGCATCACAGTCTCCTACCTCTGCTCTCTGTACAGTCCTTCTGCACCTCAGTCTCCCAACTCTGCTCTCTGTAAGATCCTTCTGCAACCCAGTCTTTAAACTCTGCACTCTGTAACAGTACTTCTGCACAAAAGGCTCCAACCTCTGCTCTCTGTACCAGGACTTCTGCCACCTGGTCTTCAAACTCGGCTCTCTGTAACAGGCCTTCTGCACCCCAGTCTCCAAACTCTTCTCTCTGAAACGATTCTTCTCTACCCCAGTCTCCAGATTATGCTCTCTGCAACAGTCCTTTGCAACCCAGTCTCCAAACTCTGCTCTCTGAAAGATCCATCTGAACCTTAGTCTTCAACCTCTGTTCTCTGTAACACTCTTTTTGCACCCCAGTCTCAAAACTCTGCTCTCTGTAACAGTCCCTCTGCACCTCAGTCTCCAACCTCTGCTCTGTGTAACAGACCCTCTGCACACCAGTCTCTAAAATCTGCTCTCTGCCACAGTTCTTTTGCACCCCAGTCTTCAACATGTGCTCTCTGGAACAGTCCTTTTGCACCCCAGTCTCAAAACTCTGCTCTCTGCAACGATGCTTCTGGACCCCAGTCTCCAACGTCTACTCTCTGCAACAGTCCTTCTGCAACACAGTCTCCAACCTTTTCTCTTTGTAAGATCCTTCTGCACTCCAGTTTCCAAACTCTGTTCTCTGTAATATTCCTTCTCCACCCGAGTCTCCAACCTCTGTCCCCTGCAACAGTCCTTCTGCTCCCCAGTCTCCAAGATCTGCTCTCTGTAACAGTCCTTCTGTACCGCAGTCTCCAAACTCTGCTCTTTGTAACGGTCCTTCTACACCCCAGTCTCCAACCTCTGCTTTCTGTAACAGTCTGTTTGAACCATAGTCTCCAACCTCTGTTCTCTGTGTCTATCCTTCTGCACCTCAGTCTCCAACCTGTGCTCTATGTAAGAGTCCTTCTGCACCCAAGTCTCCAACCTCTGCTCTCGGTAACAATCCTATAACGCAGTCTCCAACCTCTGCTCTCTGTAAAGGTCCTTCTGCACCACAATTTCCAAACTCTGCTTCTTGTAAAAGTCCTTCTGCACCTGAGTCTCCAAACTCTGCTCTCCGTAACAGTCCTTCTACACCTCACTCCAACCTCTGCTCTCTGTAACAGTCCTTCTGCACATCAGTCGCCAACCTCTGCTCTCTGTAAGATCTTTCAGTAACCCAGTCTCCAAACTCTGCTCTCTATAACAGTCCTTCTGCACCCGAGTTTCCCACATCTCCTCTCTGTAATAGGCCTTCTGCACGCCAGTCTCCAAACTCTGCTCTCTGTAGCAGACCTTCTGCACACAAGTCTCCAAACTCTGCTCTCAGCAATGATCCTACTGCACCCCAGTCTCCAACCACTCATCTTTGCAACAGTCCTTTTGCACCTCAGTCTCAAACTTCTACTCTCTGTAAGATCCTTCTGCACCCCTGTCTCCAAGTCTCCTACTTGCAACGATCCATCTGCACCACAGTCACCAACCTCTGCTCTATGTAACAGAACTTCTGCACCTCAGTATCCAACCTCTGCTCGAAGTAACAGTCTTTCTGCATCCCAGTCTCCAAACACTGTTCTCTGCATAAGTCCTTCTGTACTGCAGTCTTCAACCTCTGCTCTCTGCAACAATAGTCTGCGCCCCAGTCTCCAACCTCTTCTCTTTGTAACGGTCCATCTGCTCCCCAATTGCCAAACTCTGCTTTCTGTAACAGTCCTTCTGCACCCAAGTCTCAAAACTCTTCTCTCTGCAACGATCTTTTTACACTTCAGTCTCCAAACTCTGCTCTCTGTAAAAGTCCTTCTGCACCCCAGTCTCCAACCTCTCCCCTCTGCAAGGTTCCTCTGGACCCTAGTCTCAAAACTCTACTCTCTGCAACAGTTCTTCTGAACCACAGTCTTCAACCGCTTTCTCTGTAAGATATTTTTGCACTCCAGTTTACAAAATCTGCTCCCTCTAAAATTCCTTCTCCATCGCAGTCTCTAACCTCTCCTTTCTGTGAGGGTCCTGCAGCACCCCAGTCTCCAAACTCTGTCCTCTGTAAGAGTCCATCTAAACCCCAGTATCCAGTTTCTGCTCTTTGTAACAGTCCTTCTGTACCGCAGTCTCAAAACCCTGCTCTCTGTAACAGGCCTTCTGCATCCCAGTCTCCAAACTCTTCTCTCTGCAACAATCCTTCTGCACTGCAGTGTCAAACCTCTGCTCCTTGCAGCAGTTCATCTGCACCCAAGTCTCAAACCTCTGATCTTTGTAAGATCCTTCTGCACCACAGTCTCCAAACTCTGCTCTCTGCAACAGTCCATCTGCACTCCAGTCTCAAACATCTGCTCTCTGCAACAGTCCTTCTACACCCTAGCTTCCAACCTCTGCTCTCTGCAACAGTCCTTCTGCACTCCAGTCTCCAAACTCTTCTCTCTGCAACGATCTTCTGGACCCTAGTCTCAAAACTCTACTCTGTGCAACAGTCCTTCTGCATCCCAGTCTTCAACCTCTGCTCTCTGTAAGATCAATCTAAACCCTAGTATCCAACCTCTGCTCTGTAACAGTCCTTCTGCACCCCAGTCTTCCAACTCTGGTCTTTGTAACAGTCCTTCTGAACCTCAGTCTCCAACCTCTGCTCTCTGCAACAGTCCATCTGCACTCCAGTCTCAAACATCTGCTCTCTGCAACAGTCCTTCTACACCCTAGCTTCCAACCTCTGCTCTCTGCAACAGTCCTTCTGCACCCCAGTCTCCAAACTCTTCTCTCTGCAATGATCCTCTGGACCCTAGTCTCAAAATTCTACTCTCTGCAACAGTCCTTCTGCACCACAGTCTTAAACGGCTTTCTCTGTAACATCTTTCTGCACTCCAGTTTCCAAATTCTGCTCTCTGTAACATTCCTTCTCCACCACATTCTTTAACCTCTGACTTCTGCACGTGTCCTGTGGCACCCCAGTCTCCAACCTCTTTCCTCTGCAACAGTCATTGTGCTCCCCAGTCTCCAACCTCTGCTCTTTGTAAGGGTCTTTCAGCACCCCAAACTCTGCTTTCTGTATCAGTCCTTTTGAACCTCAGTCTCAAACCTCTGCTCTCTGTATCTATCCTTCTGCACTTCAGTCTCCAACCTGTGCTCTCTGTAACATTCCTTCTGAACCCCAGTATCCAAACTCTGCTCTCTGTAACAGTTTTTTTATACCACAGTCTCCAAACTCTGGTCTCTGTAACGGTTCAACTGCACCCCAATTTCCAACTTCTGCTTTCTGTAACAGTCCTTCTGCACCTCAGTCTCCAAACTCTGCTCTCTGTAACATTGCTTCTACACCTCAGTCTCCAACCTCTGTTCTCTGTAACAGCCCTTCTGAACCTCAGTCTGACACCTCTGCTCTCTTCACGATCCTTCTGCATCCCAGTCTACAAACACTGCTCTCTGTAACAGTCCACCTGCACCTCAGTCTCAAACCTCTGCTCTCTGTAAGAACCTTCCACAACCCAGTCTCCAAACTCTGCTCTCTATAACTGTCCTTCTGCACCCCAGTCTCCAAACTCTCCTCTGTGTAACGGGCCTTCTGCACGCCAATCTCCAAACTTTTCTCTCTGTAGCAGGCCTTCTGCACCCCAGTCTCAAAAATCTGCACTGTGCAACGATCCTTCTGCACCCCAGTCTCGAACCTCTGCTCTCTGCAATGATCCTACTGCACCCCAGTCTACTACCTCTGATCTCTGCAACACTCCTTCTGCACCTCAGTCTCCAAATTCTTCTCTCTGTAAGATCCATCTTCATCCCAGTATCCAACCTCTGCTCTCTGCAACAGTCCTTTTGAATCCAAGGCTCAAAACTGTTCTCTCTGTAACAGGACTTCTGTACCTCAGTCTCCAACTTCTGTTCTCTGCAAAAGTCCTTCTGCACCCCAGTCTCCAACCACTGCTCTCTAAAACAGTCCTTCTTCAGCTCAGTCTCAAACCTCTACTCTCTGTAACAGTCGTTCTGCACTTCACTCGCCAAGCTCTGCTCTCTGTAGTATCCTTCTAAAACCCAGTCTCCAAAATCTGCTCTCTGTAACAGTCCTTCTGAACACCAGTCTCCAACCTCTGCTCTCTGCAACCATTCCTATTAACCCCAGTCTCCTACCGATGCTCTCTGCAACAGTGCTTCGGCACCCCAGTCTCCAACAACTGCTCTCTGCAACAGTCCTTCTGCACCTCAGTCTGAAAACTCTGCTGTCTTCAACGAACTTTTTGCACCCCAGTATCCTACCTCTGCTGCCTGTAACAGTCCTTCTGCACCTCAGTCTCCGACCTCTGCTCTCTCTAAGATCCATCTGAACCCCAGTCTTCAACATCTGCTCTCTGTAACAGTCCTTCTGCACTTCAGTCTCCAACCTTTGCTCTCTGCAACAGCCTTCTGCATGCCAGTCTACAAACTCTGCTTTCTGCAAAAGTCCTTCTGCACTCCCGTCTCCAACCTCTGCTCTCTGTAAGAACTTTCTGCACTCCAGTTTCCAAACTCTGCTCTTTCTAACATTCCTTCTCCACCCTAGTCACCAACCTCGGCTTTCTGCAAGGGTCCTGCGGCACCCCAGTTTTCAAACTCTGTCCTCTGCAACAGTCCTTCTGCTTCCCAGTCTCCAATATCTGCTCTCACTAACCGTCCTTCTGTACCGCATTCACCAAACTCTGCTCTTTGTAAAGGTCCTTCTGCACCCCAGTCTCCAACCTCTGCTTTCTGTATCAGTCCTTCTGAACCCCAGTCTCCAACCTCTGCTCTCTGTGTCTATCCTTCTTCACCTCAGTCTTTAACCTGTGCTTTCTGTAACAGTCCTTCTGAACCCAAGCTCCCACCTCTGCTCTCTGTAATTGTCCTTCTAAACCGTAATTTCAAACCTCTGCTCTCTGTAACGGTCCTTCTGCACCCCAATTTACAACCTCTGCTTTCTGTAACAGTCCTTCTGCACCTCTGTCTGAAACCTCTGCTCTCCACGATTTTTCTGCATCCCAGTCTCCAATCTCTGCTCTCTGTAACAGTCCTTCTATACCTCAGGCTCTAAACTCTGCTCTCTGTAATGGTCCTTCCGCACCACAGTCTCCAAACTCTGCTTTGTGTATCAGTCATTTTGCAACCCAGAATCTAACCTCTGCTCTCTGTAACAGTCCTTCTGCACCTCAGTCTCCAAAATCTGCTCTCTGTAACAGTCCTTCTGCACCCCAGTCTCAAATCTATGGTCTCTGCAACATTTCTTATGCACCCCAGTATCCAACCTCTGCTCTCTGTAAGATCCTTCTGCACGGCAGTCTCCAACCTCTGCTCTCTGAAACGATACTTCTGCACCGCAGTCTTCAAACTCTGCTCTCTGTAACAGTCCTTCTGCACCTCAGTCTCTAACCTCTGCTCTCTGTAAAAATATTTTTGCAACTCAATTTTCAACCTCTGGTCTCTGTAACAGTCTTTCTGCACCTCAGTATCCAACCTCTGCTCTCTGTAATGATCCTTCTGCACCTCAGTCTCCAACCAATGCTCTCTGTAACAGGCCTTTTGCACTGCAGTCTCCAACCTGTGCTCGCTGTAACAGTTTTTCTGCACCCTAGTCTCCAACCTCTACTCTCTGTTACATTCCTGCTGCACCCGAATCAAAACTCTGCACTCTGTAACAATCCTTCTGAACCCCAGTCTCAAAACTCTGCTCTTTTTAACAGTTCTTCTTAACCAGAATATTCAAACTCTGCTCTCGGTAACACTCTTTATGCAACCCAGTCTCCATCCTCTGCTCTCTGTAAGAATCCTTCTGCACCCCAGTCTCCAACCCCTGCTCTCTGAAAAAGTCCTTCTGCATCCCAGTCTCCAACATCTACTCTCTGCAATGATCCTTATTCTCCCCAGGCTCCAATCTCTGCTCTCTGCCATGGTCCTTTTGAACCCCAGTCTCCAAACTCTGCTCTCTGTAACAGTCCTTCTGTACCGCAGTCTTCAACCCCTTCTCTCTGTAATGGTCCTTCTGCACCCCAATTTCCGATCTCTTCTTTCTATAATAGTGCTTCTGCACCTCAGACTCCAACTTATGCTCTCTGTAACAATCCATCTGCACCTCAGTCTGAAACCTCTGCTCTCTGCAATGATCCTTCTGTACCCCAGTCTCCGAACTGTGCTATCTGTAACAGTCTTTCTGCAACCCAGTCTCCAACCTCAGCTGTCTGTAAAACGCCTTCTACACTCCAGTTTCCAAATTCTGCTCTCTGTAACAAGCCTTCTGCACTCCAGTCTCCAACTTCTCTCTGCAACGATCTTTCTGCACCTCAGTTTCCAACCTCTACTCTCTGCAACAGTTATTCTGCACCCCAGTCTCAAACCTCTGCTCTCTGTAAGATTCTTTTGCACCACAGTCTCCAACCTCTGCTCTCTGTAACAGTCTATATGCACCCCCGTATCTAATTTCTTCTCTCTGTAACAATCTTAGGCACCTAAATCTCCAACTTCAGCTCTCTGCATCGGTCCTTCTGCACCCCAGTCTCCAAACTCTGTTCTCTGCAACAGTCTTCCTGCACCACAGTCTCCAAAGTCTGCTTTCTGTATCAGTTCTTCTGTACCCCAGTCTCCTACCTCTGTTCTCTGTAACAGTCCTTCTGCACCTCAGTCTACAACATCTGCTCTCTGTAACAGTCCTTCTGCAACCTAGTCTCCAACCTCTACTCTCTGCAATATTTTTTTCTGCACCCCAGTCTCCAACCTGTGCTCTCTGTAACTGTCCTTCTGCACCCCAGTCTCCCGAATCTGCTCTCTGTAAGTATCGTTCTCCACCATAGTCTCCAAACTCTGCTCTCCTCAACGAACATTCTGCACCTCAGTCTCCAACCTCTGCTCCCTGCAACGATTATTCTGCACCCCAGTCTTCAACCACTGGTTTCTGTAACAGTACTTATGCAGCTCAATCTCCAAACTATTCTCTCTGTAAGATACTTCTGCACACCAGTCTACAACATCTGCTCTCTGCAATGATCCTTTAGAACCCCAGTCTCCAACCTCAGCTCCCTATAACAGTCATTCTGTACAGCAGTCTCCAAACTCTGCTCTCTGTAAGGGTCCTTCTAAACCCCAGTCTCCAACCTCTACTTTCTGTATTAGTCTTTCTGCACCCCAGTCTCCAAACTCTCCTCTTTGTAACAGTTCTTCTCCACCTCAGTCTCAAAACTCTGCACTCTGCAACAGTCCTCTGCACCCCAGTCTCCAAACTCTGCTCTCTGTAACACTCCTTCTGCACTCCAGTCTCTGCCCTGTGATCTCTGTAACAATTCGTCTGGACATCAGTCTCCAACCTCTCCTCTCTACAACGTTTCTTCTGCTCCTCAGTCTCCAAATTCTACTATCTGTAAAAGTCCTTCTGCACCTCAGTCTCCAAACTTTGCTCTCTGTAAGATCCTTCTGTAACCAATTTTCCAAACTCTGCTCTCTGTAATAGTTCTTCTGCACCCCAATCTCCAAACTCTGCTCTCTGTAACAGGCCTTCTGTACCCCAGTCTTATAACTCTGCTCTATTTAGTAGGCCTTCTGCACCCAAGTCTCCAACGTCTGCTCTCTGCAATGATCCTTCTGCAACCCAGGATCTGACATCTGCTCTCTGCAACAGTACTTCTGAACCTCAGTCTGAAAACGCTGCTCTCTGCAACAATCCTTCAGCACCCCAGTCTTAAACCTCTGCTCTTGTAACACTTCTTCTGCACCTCTGTCTCCAAAATGCTCTCTGCAAGATCCTTCTGAAACCCAGTCTCGTAACTGTGCTATCTGTAACAGTCCTTCTGCACCGCAGTCTCCAACCTCTACTCTCTGTAAGATCTTTCTGCACTACAGTCTCCAACCTCTTCTCTCTGTATCAGTCCTTCTGCACCCAGGTCTCCAAACTCTGCTCTCTGCAATATTTCTTCTGCACTCCAGTCTCCATCTGTGCTCTCTGTAACAGTCCGTCTGCACCCCAGATTCCAACATCTGCTCTCTGCAATGATCCTTTTTCTACCCTGTCTCTAAACTTTTCTCTCTGTAAAAGTCTTTTGTTTCACAGTCTCCACCCGCTTCTCTTTGTAACGGTTCATCTGCTCCCCAATTGCCAACCTCTGCTTTCTGTAACAGTCCTTCTGTACCCCAGTATCCAAACTCTTCTCTCTGAAACGATCTTTCTGCACCTCTGTCTCCTAACTCTGCTCTCTGTAAAAGTCCTTCTTCACCTCAGTCTCCATTCTTTGCTCTCTGTAATGCTATTTCTGCACCCCAGTATTCAATCTCTGCTCTCTGTAAAAATCTATCTGCACCTCTATGTACAACGTCTGCTCTCAGTAACAGTCCTTCTGCACCCCAGTCTCCAAACTCTGCTCTCTGTAACAGTGCTTCTGTACCGCAGTCTCCAACCTCTGCTCTCTATAACGACCCTTCTGCACCCTAATTTCCAACTTCTGCTTTCTGAAACAGTTCTTCTGCACCTCAGATTCCAACCTCTGCTCTCTGTAACAGACCTTCAAAGCCTCAGTCTGAAATCTCTGCTGTCTGCAACAATCCTTCTAAACCCCAGTCTCCAATCTGTGCTATCTGTAACAATCCTTATGCACCCAAGTCTCCAACATCTGCTCTTTGTAACAGGTCTTCTGCAACTCAGTCTCCAAAGTCTGCTCTCTGTGACAGGCCTTCTGCACTCCAGTCTCCAAACTCTGCTCTCTGTAAAAGTCCTTCTGCACCTCAGTCTTCAACTTCTGCAATCTGTAACAGTCCTTATGCACCCCAGTCTCAAACCTCTGCACTCAGAAATGATTTTTCTGCCCCTCAGTCTCCAAACTCTGCTCTCTTTAATAGTCCTTCTGCACCCCAGTATCCAACATCTACTCTCGGCAAAAATTCTTCTTCCCCCCAGGATCCAAACTCTGCTCTCTGCAAGGGTCTTTATACATCCAAGTTTCCAAAATCTGCCCTCTGTATCAGTCCTTCTTCACCTCAGTCTCCAAACTCTGCTCTCTGAAACAGTCCTTCTGCACCCCTGTCTCCAAACTCTGCTCTCAGTAACAGTTCTTCTGCACCCCAATCTCCAAAATTTCTTCTGTGTAACACTCTTTCTGAACCCCAGTCTTCGCCCTCTAAACTCTGTAAAAGTCCTTCTGCACCTCAGTCTCCAACCTCTGCTCTCTGTAAGATCCTTCTGCAACCCATTATCCAAACGCTGCTCTCTGTAACAGTCTTCTGCAACCCAGTCCCCGAACTCTGCTCTCTTTAACAGGCCTTCTGCACCCCAGTCTTTGACCTCTGCTCTCTGTAACAGGTCTTCTGCACCCCAGTCTCCAAATTCTGCTCTCTGTAATAGGCTTTCTGAACCCCAGTCTCCAACCTCTTCTCACTGCAATGATCCTATTGCACCTCAGTCTCCAAACACTTCTCTCTGCAAGAGTCCTTCTAAACCGCAGTCTCCAACCTCTTCTCTTTGCAACAATCCTTCTGTAGCCAAGTCTCCAAACTCTGCTCTCTGTTTCAGTCGCTCTGCATCCCAAAATCCAACATCTGCTCTTTGAAACAGTCCTACTGCACCTCAGTCTCAAAACTCGGCTATCTGCAAAAATCCTTCTGAAACCGAGTTTCCAATCTCTGCTGTATGTAACAGAACTTCTGAACCTCAGTCTACAAAATGCTCTCTGTAAGATCCTTCTGAAACGCAGTCTCGAAATTGTGCTATGTTTAACAGTCCTTCTGCACCCCAGTCTCTAAACTCTGCTCTCTGTAACAGGCGTTCTGCACCCAGTCTCCAATCTCTGCTCTCTGTAACAGGCCTTCTGCACCCCAGTCTCCAACCTCTTCTCTCTGCAACGATCATTCTTCACCTCAGTCTCCAACCTCTGCTCTCTGCAACAGTCCTTCTGCACCCCAGTCTCCAACCTCTGCTCTCTGTAAGATCCTTCTGCACCCTGTTCTCCAAACTTTGCTCTGTGTAACAGTCATTCTGCATGTCAGTCTCCAACCTCATCTCTCTGCAACGGCCCTTGTGCACCTCAGTATCCAACCTCTGTTCTCTGCAGCTGTCCTTCTGCACCCCAGGCTAAAAACTCTGCTCTCTGTAACAGTCCTTCTGCACCCCAGTTTCCAAACTGACTTTCTTATCAGTTATTCTTCACCCCAGTCTAAAACCTCTGCTGTCTGTAACATTCCTTCTGCACCTCAGTCTCCAACATCTGCTCTCTGCAACAGTCCATCTGCACCCCGGTCTCAAACCTCTTCTCTCTGCAACCGTCTTATTATACCCCAGTATCCAACATCTGCTCTCTGCAACGATCTTTCTGCATCCCAGTCTCCAACGTCTTCTCTCTGCAACAGTGTTTCTACACCCCAGTCTCCAACATCTGCTCTCTGCAACAGTCCTTCTGCACCCCAGTCTCCAACCTCTGCTCTCTGCAAACGTCTTATTATACCCCAGTATCCAACATCTGCTCTCTGCAATGATCTTTCTGCATCCCAGTCTTTAAAGTCTACTCTCTGCAACAGTCCTTCTACACACCACTCTCCAACCTCTGCTCTCTGCTACAGTCCTTCTGCACCCCAGTCTCGAACCTCATATCTCGTCAACATTTATTCTGCACCGCAGTCTCCATCCTGTGCTCTCTGTAACTATCCTACTGCTCCCCGGTCTCCAAACTCTGCTATCTGTAGAGATTCTTCTGCACCTCAGTCTCTAACCTCTGCTCTCTGAAACGATCCTTCTGCTTCTCAGTCTCCAACCTCTGCTCTCTGCAACAGTCCTTCTGCACCCCAGTCTCCAAGCTCTGCTCTCTGTAACAGTCCTTCTGCACATCAGTATCCAACCTCTGCTCTCTGTAACGATCCTTCTGCACCTCATGTCCAAACACTGCTCTCTATAACAGGCCTTCTGCACCACAGTCTCCAATCTCTGCTTTCTGTAAAAGTTCTTCTGAACCCCAATCTCCAAACTCTGCTCTCTGTAACACTACTTCTGCACCCCAGTCTCCATCCTCTGCTCTGTGTAAGAATACTTTGACATCCCTGTCTTCAACCTCTTCTCTCTGTATCAGTCCTTCTGCACCCAGGCCTCCAAACTCTGCTCTCTGCAACATTTCCTCTGCACCCAAGTCTTCAATCTGTGCTCTCTGTGACAGTCCTTCTGCACCCCAGTTTCCAAAATCTGCTCTCTGCAACGATCCTTCTTCTATCCAGTCTTCAAATTCTGCTCCCTGTAAAAGTCCTTTTGTATCACATTCTCCAACCTCTTCTCTTTGTAACGGTCCATCTGCTCCCAAATTTCCAACCTCTGCTTTCTCTAACTTCCTTCGGCACCCCAGTCTCCAAACTCTTCTCTCTGCAATGATCGTTCTGTAACTCAGTCTCCAACCTCTGCTCCCTGTAAAAGTCCTTCTGAACCTCAGTCTCCATTCTTTGCTCTCTCTAATGGTCTTTCTGCACCCCAGTCTCTTATCTCTGCTCTCTGTAACAATCCTATTGCACCTCTGTCTCCAACGTCTGCTCTCTGTAACAGTCCTTCTGCACCCCAGTCTCCAAACTCTGCTCACTGTAAAACTCCTTCTGTACCGCAGTCTCCAACCTCTTCTCTCTATAACGGTACTTCTGCACCCCAAATGCCAACCTCTGTTTTCTGAAACAGTCCTTCTGCACCTCAAACTCCAAACTCTGCTCTCTGTAACAGTCCTTCTAAGACACAGTCTGAAACCCCTGCTCTCTGCAAAAATCTTTCTAAACAACAGTCTCCAAATTGTGCTATCTGTAACAATCCTTCTGCTCCCCAGTCTCAAACATTTGCTCTCTGTAACAGGTCTTCTGCAACTCAGTTTCCAAAGTCTGCTCTCTGTAACAGGCCTTCTGCACCCCAGTCTCCAACCTCTGCTCTCTGCAAAAGTCCTTCTACACCCCATTCTCTAACCGCTGCTCTCTGCAATGATCCTTCTGCATCCCAGTCTCCAACGTCTACTCTCTTTAAGATCCTTCTGCACCCCGTTCTCCAAACTTTGCTCTCTGAAACAGTCATTCTGCACCTCAGTCTCCAACCTCATCTCTCTGCAACGGCCCTTCTGCACCTCAGTATCCATCCTCTGTTCTCTGCAGCAGTCCTTCTGCACCCCAGGCTACAAACTCTGCTGTCTGTAACAATCTTTCTGCACCCCAGTCTCCAAACTCTACTTTCCGTATCAGTTATTCTGCACCCCAGTCTGAAACCTCTGCTCTCTGTAGCAGTCCTTCTGCACTTCAGTCTCCAAACTCTACTGTCTGCAACAGTCCTTCTACACCCTAGTCTCCAAACTCTGCACCCTGCTACAGTCCTTGTGCACCCCAGACTCCAACCTCTGCTCTCTGCAACATTTCTTCTGCACCACAGGCTCCAACGTGTGCTCTCTGTAACTATCCTACTGCACCCCGGTCTCCAAACTCTGCTCTCTGTAGCGATCCTTTTGCACCCGAGTCTCAAACCTCTGCACTCAGAAATGATCTTTCTGCACATCAGTCTCCAAGTTATGCTCTCTTTAACAGTCCTTCTGCACCCCAGTCTCCAACATCTGCTCTCAGCAACCATCCTTCTTCTCCCCAGGCTCCAACCTAGGCTCTCTGCAACGGTCCTTCTACATCCTAGTTTCCAAAATCTTCTCTCTGTAACAGTCCTTCTGCACCTCAGTTTCAAAACTCTGCTCTCTGAAACAGTCCTTCTGCACCCCTGTCTCCAACCTCTGCTCTAGTAACAGTTCTTCTGCACCCCAATTTCCAAACTCTGCTCTCTGTAACACTCCTTCTGCACCCTAGTCTCCACCCTCTACTCTCTGTAAAAGTCCTTCTGCACCTCAGTCTCCAACATCTGCTCTCTGTAAGGTCCTTCTGCTACCCATTCTCCAAACGCTGCTCTCTGTAAGAGTCTTCTGCACCCCAGTCTCCAAACTCTGCTCTCTGTAACAGGACTTCTGCACACCAGTCTTCAAACTATTCTGTGTGTAATAGGCCTTCTGCACCCCAGTCTCCAACATCTGCTCTCTGCAATGATCCTTCTTCTACCCAGTCTCCAAACTCTGCTCTCTGTAAAAGTCCTTTTGCATTGCAGTCTCCAACCTCTTCTTTTGTAATGGTCCATCTGCTCCCCAATTGGCAACCTCTGCTTTCTGTAACAGTCCTTCTGCACCGCAGTCTCCTAACTCTTCTCTCTGCAACGATCTTTCTGCACCTCAGTCTCCAAACTCTGCTCTCTGTAAAAGTCCTTCTGCACCTCAGTCTCCATCCTTTACTCTCTGTAATTGACCTTCTGCACCCCAGTCTCAAAATCTGCTCTCTGTAACAATCCTTCTGCACCTCTGACTCTAACGTCTGCTCTCTGTAATAGTCCTTCTGCACCCCAGTCTCCCACATCTGATCTCTGCAACGGTCCTTCTGCACCCCAGTCTCCAAACTCTGCTCTCTGTAACAGTCCTTCTGTACGTAAGTCTCCAACCTGTTCTCTGTATAAAGGTCCTTCTGAACCCAAATTTCCAACCTCTGCTCTCTGTAACAGTCCTTCTAAGCCTCAGTCTGAAACTTCTGCTCTCTGCAACAATCCTTCTAAACAACAGTCTCCAAACTGTGCCATCAGTAACAATCCTTCTGCACCCCAGTCTCCAACATCTGCTCTCTGTAACAGCTTTTCTGCAACCCAGTCTCTAAACTCTGCTTTCTGTAACAGGCCTTCTGCACCCCAGTCTCCAACCTCTGCTCTCTGCAAAAGTTCTTCTACACCCCAGTCTCCAACCTCTGCTCTCTGCAACAAATTTTGTGCATCCCAGTCTCCAACGTCTGCTCTCTGTAAGATCCTTCTGCACACCGTTATCCAAACTTTGCTCTCTGTAACAGTCATTCTGCACCTCAGTCTCCAACCTCATCACTCTGCAACGGACCTTGTGCACCCCAGTATTCAAACTCTGTTCTCTGCAGCTGTTGTTCTGCACCACAGGCTACACAATCTGCTCTCAGTAACAGTCCTTCTGCACCTCAGCCTCCAACCTCTACTTTCAGTATCAGTTATTCTGCACCCCAGTCTAAAATCTCTGCTCTCTGTAACAGTCCTTCTGAACCTCAGTTTCCAAAGTGTGCTCTCTGCAACAGTCCTTCTGCACCCCAGTCTCCAACCTCTGCTCTCTGCTACAGTCCTTCTGCACCCCAGTCTCCAACCTTTGCTCTCTGCAACATTTCTTCTGCACCCCAGTCTCCAACCTGTGCTCTCTGAAACTATCCTACTGAACACCGATCCTCAAACTCTGCTCTCTGTAGCGATCCTTCTGCACCTCAGTCTTCATCCTCTGCTCTCTGCAACGATCCTTCTGCACCCCAGTCTCCAAACTCTGCTCTCTGTAACAGTCCTTCTGTTCAGCAATCTCCAACCTCTTTTCTCTATAACGGTCATTCTGAACCCCAATTATCAACCTCTGCTCTCTGTAACACTCCTTGTAAGCCTCAATCTGAAACTTCTGCTCTCTCCAACAATCCTTCTAAAACCCAGTCTCCAAACTGTGCTATCTGTAACAAACCTTCTGCACCCCAGTCTTCAACATCTACTTTCTGTAACAGGTTTTTTGCAACCCAGTCTCCAAACTCTGCTCTCTGTAACAGGCCTTCTGCACCCCAGTCTCCAACCTCTGCTCTCTGCAAAAGTCCTTGTACATCCCAGTCTTCAACCTCTGCTCTCTGCAACAATCCTTCTGCATCCCAGTCTCCAACGTCTGCTCTCTGTAAGATCATTCTGCACCCCGTTCTCCAAACTTTGCTCTCTGTAACAGTCATTCTGTACTTCAGTCTCCAAGCTCATCTTTCTGCAACGGCCCTTGTGTACCCCAGTATCCAACCTCTTCTTCCTGCAACGATCCTTCTTCACCTCAGTCTCCGAACTCTGCTCTCTGCAACAGTCCTTCTGCACCCCAGTCTCCAACCTCTGCTTTCTGTAACAATCCGTCTGCACCTAAGTCTCCAACCTCTTCTCTCTGCAAAGGTTTTTCTGCACCCCTGTCTCCACCCTCTGTTCTGCAACAGTCCTTCTGCACCCTGGTCTCCAAACTTTGCTCTCTGTAAAAGTTCTTCTCTACTGCAGTCTCCAAACTCTGCTCCCTGTAACGGTCCTTCTGAACCCCTATCTCCAAACTCTGCTTTGTGTATCACCCAAAGTCCTCAAACTCTGCTCTCTTTATCAGTCCTTTTGCACCTCAGTTTCCAACCTCTGTTCTCTGCAGCAGTCTTTTTACACCCCAAGAACCAAACTCTGCTCTGTGTAACGATCCTTCTGCACCCCAGTATCCAACCTCTGCTCTCTGTATCAGTCCTTCTGTACCACAGTCTCCAAACTCTGCTCTCTGCAACATTTCTTCTGCCCCCCAGTCTCCAGCCTGACCTCTCTCTAACTGTCCTTCTGCAACTCAGTCTCCAACCTCTGCTCTATGTAACAGTCCTTCTGCTTCCAAGTCTCCAAAATCTGCTCTCTGCAACGATCCTTCTTGTACCCAGTGTTCAAACTCTGCTCACTGTAAAAGTCCTTTTGTATCGTAGTCTCCAACCTCTTTGTAACAGTCCATCTGCACCCCAATTGCAAACCTCTGCTTTCTATAAAAGTCCTTTTGCACCTCAGACTCCAACCTCTCTTCTCTGTAACAGTCCTTCTAAGCCTCAATCTGAAACCTCTGCTCTCTACATCAGTCTTACTACACCCCAGTCTCCAAACTGTGCTATCTGTAACAATCCTTCTGCACTCAAGTCTGCAACATCTGCTCTCTGTAAAAGGTCTTCTGCAACCCAGTCTCCAAACTCTGCTCTCTGTAACAGTCCTTCTGCACCTCAGTCTCCAACCTCATCACTCTGCAACTGACCTTCTGCTCCCCAGTCTCCAACCTATGCTTTCTGTAACTATCCTACTGCACCCTGGACTCCAAACTCTGCTCTCTGTAGCGATCCTTCTGCACCTCAGTCTCCAACTTCTGCTCTCTCTAAGGATCTTTCTGCACCCCAGTCTCCAAACTCAGCTCTCTGCAACAGTCCTACTGCACCGCATACTCCAAGCTCTGCTCTCTGTAACAATCATTCTGCAAATCAGTGTCCAAAATCTGTTCTCTGTAAAATACTTCTGCAACTCAGTCTCCAACCTCAGCTCTCTGCAATGATCCTTCGGCACCAAACTCTCCAACCTCTGCTCTCTGTAACAGTTCTTCTGAGCCCCAATCACCAAACTCTGCTCTCTTTAACACTCCTTCTGCACCCCAGTCTCAATACTCTGCTCTCTGTAAGAATTCTTTGACACCCCAGTCTCCAACCTCTCCTCTCTTTAAAAGTGCTTTTGCACCTCAGTATCCTACCTCTGCAATCTGTAACGGTCCTGTTGCACCCCAGTCTCCAACCTCTACTCTCTGAAATGATCCTTCTGCACCTCAGTCTCCAACCTCTGCTCTCTGTAACAGTCCTTTTGCACCCCAGTCTCCAACATCTGCTCTTTGCAACAATACTTCTTCTCCCCAAGCTCCAAGCTCTGCTCTCTGCAACGGTCCTGCTGCACCCCAGTTTTCAAACTCTGCTCTCTGTAACAGTCCTTCTGCACCTCATTCTCCAAACTCTGCTCTCTGCTACAGTCTTTCTGCATCCCAGTCTCCAACTTCTGCTCTCGGTAACAGTTTTTCTGCACCCCAATCTCAAAATTCTGCTCTCTGTAACACTCATTCTGCACCCCAATCTCCACAGTCTGATCTCTGTAACAATTTTTCTGGACCTCAGTCTCCAACCTCTGCTCTCTGTATCCGTTCTTCTGCACCTCCCTCTCCAAATTTTTCTCTGCAATAGTCCTTTAGCACCCCAGTTCCAACCTCTGATCTCTGCAACATTTCTTCTGGTCCCCAGTCTTCGAACAGTGCTTTCTGTAACTTTGTTCCTGAACCCAGTCTCCACCTCTGCTCTCTGTAAATATCCTTCTGCACCTCAGTCTCCAAACTCTGATCTTTGCAACGATTTTTCTGCACCTCATGTTCTAACGTCTGCTCTCTGCTATGATCCTTCTACACCCCAGTACCCAACCTCTGCTCTCTGTAACAGTCCTTCTGCACCTCAGTCGCCAACCTCTCCTCTCTGTCCCAATTTTTCAGCACCTCAGTCTCCAACCTCTGCTCTCTGTAACAGGCCTTCAACACCCCAGTCTCTAACCTCTGCTCTATGTAACAGTTCTTCTGCCCCACAGTCTCGTACCTCTGCTCTCTGTAACAGTCCTTCTGCACCCAAGTCTCCAAACTCTGCTCTCTGTAACAATCCTTCTGCACCTAAGTCTCCAACCTGTGCTCTCTATACAGTTCCTCTGCACCCCAATTTCCAAACTCTGCTGTCTGTATCACTCGTCTGCACCCCAGTCTCCATCCTCTTCTCTCTGTAAGAATCCTTCTGCACCCCAGTCTCCAACCTCTGCTCTTCGTAAATGTCCTTCTGCACCTCAGTCTCCAACCTCTGCTCTGACTAACGGTCCTTCTGCACCCCAGTCTCCATCCTCTGCTCTCTGTAACAGTCGTTTTCTTTCGCAGTCTCCAACCTCATCTCTTTGTAACGGTAATTCTGCTCCCCAATTGCCAGCATCTGCTTTCTGTAACAGTCTTTCTGCACCCCAGTCTCCAACCTCTTCTCTCTGCAATGATCCTTCATAACCTCAGACTCCAACGTCTGTTCTCTGCATCAGTCCTTCTTCACCCTAGTCTCTAGACTCTGCTCTCTGGAATATCAATTTTCATGCCAGTCTCCAAACTCTGCTCTTTGTAGCAGTTCTTCTGCACCCCAGTATCCAAACTCTGCTCTCTTTAAAAGTCCTTCTGCACATCAGTTTCCAATCTTTGCACTCTGTAATGGTTCTTCTTCACCCCAGTCTCCAACCTCTGCTCTCTTTAACAATCATTCTGCACCTCAATCTCCAACGTCTGCTCTCTGTAACAGTACTTCTCCACCCCAGTCTCCAACATCTGCTCTCTGCAACTGTCATTCTGCACCCCAGTCTCCAAACTCTGCTCTCTGTAAAAGTTTTCCTTTAGTGCACTCTCAAAAGTCTGCTCTATATAACAATCCTTCTGCACCAAAGTCTCCTATTTCTGCTCTCTCTAACACTCCTTCTGCACCTCAGTCTCCAAACTCTGCTCTCTGCAACAAACCTTCTGCACCTCAGTCTGAAAACTTTGTTCTCTGCATGGATCCTTCTGCACCACAGTCTCGAAACTCTTCTCTCTCTGTAACAGTCCTTCTGCACCCCAGTCTCCAACCTCTGCTCTCTGTAACAGGCATTTTGCACCCCATTCTCCAACCTCTGCTCTCTGTAATAGTGCTTCTTCACCTCAGTCTACAAACTCTGCTCTCTGCAACAGTCCGTCCGAACCCCAGTCTCCAAACTCTACTTACTGTATGACTCCATCTGCATCACAATTTCCAACATCTGCTCTCTGTAAGAGTCTTTCTGCACCCCAGTCTCCAAACTCTGCTTTCTGTAAAAGTCCTCCTTTAGTGCACTCTCAAAAATCTGCTCTATGTAAAGGTTCTTCTGCACCCAAGTCTCCAATCTCTGCTCTCTGTAACACTCCTTCTGCACCTCAGTCTCCAAACTCTGCTCTCTGCAACAGACCTTCTGCACCTCAGTCTGAAAACTTTGTTCTCTGCATGGATCCTTCTGCACCAGCGTCTCGAAACTCTTCTCTCTGTAACAGTCCTTCTGCACCCCAGTCTCCAACCTCTGCTCTCTGTAACAGGCCTTTTGCACCCCATTCTCCAACCTCTGCTCTCTGTAATAGTGCTTCTTCACCTCAGTCTACAAACTCTGCTCTCTGCAACAGTCCGTCCGAACCCCAGTTTCCAAACTCTACTTACTGTATGACTCCATCTGCATCACAATTTCCAACATCTGCTCTCTGTAAGAGTCTTTCTGCACCCCAGTCTCCAAACTCTGCTTTCTGTAAAAGTCCTCCTTTAGTGCACTCTCAAAAATCTGCTCTATGTAACGGTTCTTCTGCACCCAAGTCTCCAATCTCTGCTCTCTGTAACACTCCTTCTGCACCTCAGTCTCCAAACTCTGCTCTCTGCAACAGACCTTCTGCACCTCAGTCTGAAAACTTTGTTCTCTGCAAGGATCCTTCTGCACAACAGTCTCAAAACTCTGCTCTCTGTTACAGTCCTTCTGCACCCCAGTCTCCAACCTCTGCTCTCTGTAACAGGCCTTTTGCACCCCATTCTCCAACCTCTGCTCTCTGTAATAGTGCTTCTTCACCTCAGTCTACAAACTCTGCTCTCTGCAACAGTCCGTCCGAACCCCAGTCTCCATACTCTGCTTACTGTATGACTCCATCTGCACCAGAGTTTCCAAAATCTGCTCTCTGTAAGAGTCTTTCTGCACCTCAGTCTACAAACTCTGCTTTCTGCAAGAGTTCTTCTGCACCAAATCTCCAACCTCTGCCTCTGTAACAGTCCTAATGTAACCCAGTCTCCAACCTCTGCTCTCTGCAACAGTCCTTCTGCACCCCAATGTGAAATTGTGCTCTCGGCTACAGTTCTTATACACCCCAGTGTCCAGCCTGTGCTCTCTGCAACAGTCGCTCTGCAACCCAGTCTACAACATCTGCTCTCTGTAAAAATTTTTCTGCACCTCAGTCTTCAACCTCTGCTCTCTGCAACGGTCCTTCTGCACCTCAGTCTCCAAAAACTACTCTCTGTAAATGTACTTCTGAACCCCTTGTCAAAACTATGCTGTCTGTAACAGTCCTTCTGCACCCAGGTCTCCAACCTCTGTTCTTTATAAAAATCCTTCTGCACCCCAGTCTCAAAATTTTGCTCTCTACAACGATCCTTCTGCACCCCAGTCTCCAACGTCTGCTATCCGTAACAGGCCTTTTGCACCCAAATCTCCCACCTCTACTCTCTGTAACAGTCCTTTTGCACCTCAGTCTCTAACTTCTGCTCTCTGCAACAGTCCTTTTGAACCTCAGTCTCCAAACTCAGCTCTCTACATAGATCTTTCTGCACCTCAGTATCGAAACTCTACTCTCTGTAACACTCCTTCTGCACCCCAGTCTCAAACTTCTGCTCTCCGCAAGGATCCTTCTGCACACCAATATCCAACATCTGCTCTCTGCAACAGTTCTTTTGCACCCCAGTCTCCAACCTCTGCTCTATGCAATGATCCTTCTGCACCTCAGTATCCAACATCTTCTCTATGCAACAGTCCCTCTACACCCCTGTCTCCAACCTCTGCTCTCTGCAACAGTTCTACTGCAACTCAGTCTGAAAACTCTGTTATCTGCAATGATCCTTGTGCATTCCAGTCTTCAAACTCTGCTCTCTGTTATAGTCCCGTTACACCTCAGTCTCGAAACTCTGCTCTCTGTAAGATTTTTATGCAACACTGTCTCCAAACTCTGCTCTCTGTAACAGTCCTTCTGCACCCCAGTCTCCAACCTCTGCTCTCTGCAACACTGCTTGTAAACCACAGTCTCCAAACTCTGCTCTCTGCAACAGTCCTTCTGCACTTCAGGCTTTAATTTCTGTTCTCTGTAACAATCCTTCTTCACCTCAGTTACCAAACTCTAATCTCTGCAATGGTCTTTCCGCACCACAGTCTCCAACCTCTGCTCTCTGTAACATTCCTGCTGCACCTCGGTCTACAAACTCTGTTCTTTGTAAGATCCTTTTGCAACC
This sequence comes from Ictidomys tridecemlineatus, assembly GCF_052094955.1. Lineage (NCBI taxonomy): Eukaryota > Metazoa > Chordata > Mammalia > Rodentia > Sciuridae > Ictidomys > Ictidomys tridecemlineatus. Next base: position 50,747 of record NW_027521162.1, on the reverse strand, counting down.
TTGTCTAAAAACTCTCCTCTCTGTAGAAATTCTTCTGCACCCCAGTCTCCAAACTTTGCTCTCTGTAACAGGCCTTCTGTACTGCAGACTCCAACCTCTGCTACCTGTAATGGTCCTTCTGCACCCCAGTCTCCAACCTCTGCTCTTTTTAACAATCCTTATGCACCCCAGTCTCCAAACTCTGCTCTTTGCAATGATCCTTTTGCACCCCAGTCTCCAACATGTGCTCTCTGAAAAAGTCTTTCTGCACCCCAGTCTTCACCATCTGCAGTCTGCAACAGTCTACCTGAAGCTCAGTGTGAAAATTCTGCTCTCTGCAACAATCCTTGTGCACAGCAGTCTCCAAAATCTGCTTTCTGTAATAGTCCTTCTGCACCCCAGCTTCTAACCTCTGCTCTCTGTAAGATCCTTTCCCACCCCAGTTTTAAAATCTGCTCTCTGTAACATTCCTTCTGCTCCCCAAAATCCAACCTCTCTCTCTGTAACTGTCCTTCTGCTCACCAGTCTCCAACCTCTGCTCTCTGTAACAGTCCTTCTTCTCGCCAGTCTCCAACTTCTGCTCTCTGTAACAGTCCTTCTGTCCCACAGTCCTAAACCTCTGCTGTCTGCAATGATCCTTCTGCACCCCACTCTCCAACCTCTCCTTTCTGTATCATTCCTTCTGCACCACAGTTTCCAAACTCTTCTCTCTGTAACATTCCTTATGCACCTCTGTTTCCATCCTCTGCTCTCTGCAACAGTTCTTCTGCACCCCAGTCTCCAATTATGCTCTGTGCAACAGTTCTACTGCACCCCAGAATCCAAGAACTGCACTCTGAAACAGTCCTTCTCCAAACCGGTCTCCAAACTCTGTTCTATGTAACAGTCCTCCTGTAGTGCAGTCTCCAAAATCTGCTCTCTGTAACGCTCCTTCTGCTCCCCAGTCTTCAACCTCTGCTTTCTGTATCAGTCCTTCGGCTCCCCAGTCTCCAACTTCATCTCTCTGTAACAGTCTTTATGCACCTCAGTCTCCAAACTTTGCTCTCTGTAACAGTCCTTCTGCATCCAAGTCTCAAACCTCTGCTTTCTGCAACAGTCCTTCTACTCCCCATTTTCCAAACTCTGCTATCTGCAAAAGTTTTTTGCACCCCAGTCTCCAAACTATGCTATCTGCAACAGTCCTTCTACACCCTAGTCTCCAACCTCTGCTCTCTTTAACAATCCTTTTGCACCTTAGTCTCCAAACACTGCTCTCTACAACGGTCCTTCTGAACCTCAGTCTGTAAACTCTACTCTCTGTAACAGTCCTTCTGCACCTCAGTCTCCAACATTTTCTCTCTGTAAGATCCTTCTGCAACCCAGTCTGTAAACTCTTCCCTCTGGAACAGTCCTTATGCACACCTTCTCCAACCTGTGTTCTCTGTAACAGTCCTTCTGCACGCCGGTCTCAAACCTCTGCTCACTACAACTATCCTTCTGCACGACAGTCTCCAACCTCTGCTTTGTGTAACAGGCCTTTTGCACTCCATTCTCTAACCTCTGCTGTCTGCATCAGTCCTTCTACACCAGAGTCTCCAAACTCTGCTTTCTGTATTAGTCCATCTGAACCCCAATCTCCAACCTCTGCTCTCTGTAACAGTCTTTCTGCACCTCAGTCTACAAACTCTGCTCTCTGCAACAGTCCTTCTTAAACCCAGTCTCCAACATCTGCTCTCCAAAACAGTCCTTCTGCACCAAAGTCTCCAAACTCTGCCTCTGTAACAGGCCTACTGAAAGGCAGTCTCCAAACTCTACTCTCTGCAACAGTGCTTCTGCACACAAATCTCAAACCTGTGCTCTCCGCAACAATTCTTCTACACCCCATGTCCAGCCTCTGCTCTCTGCAGCAGTCCCTGTGCAACGCAGTCTCCAAACTCCACTCTCTATAACGATCCTTCTGTACCTCATTCTTCAAACTCTACTCTCTGTAAAAGTACTTCTGCACCCATTCTCCAAACTCTGTTCTCCATAACAGGCCTTCTACACCCCAGTCTCCTACCTCTTTTCTCTATAACAATCCTTCTGCACCCCAGTCTCAAACCTCTGCTCTCTACAACGATCCTTTTGCACCCCAGTTTCCAACCTCTGCTCTCTGCAACAGTCCTTCTGCACCCCAGTCTCCAACATTTGCTCTCTGCAATAGTCCTTCTGCACCTCAGTCTGAAAACTCTATTCTCTGCAACGATCTTTCTGCACCCTAGTCTTCAACCTCTGCTCTCTGTAACAGTCCTGCTGTACCTTGGTCTACAACCTCTGCTCTTTGTAAGATCCTTGAGCAACCTTGTTTAAAAACTCTGCTCTCCGTAACAGTTCTTCTGCACCCCAGTCTCCAACTTCGGCTCTCGGTAACAGTCCTTGTGCACCTCAGTGTCCAAACTCTGCTCTCAACAACGATTCTTCTGCACCTCAGTATCCAAACTCTACTCTCTGTAACAGTCCTTCTGCACCTCAGTCTCAAACCTCTTCTGTCTGCAATGATCCTTCTGCAGCCCAGTCTCCAAACTCTGCTCTCTCTAACAGTCCTTCTTAACCTCAGTCTCCAACCTCTTCTCTCTGTAACAGTCCTTCTGCACCTCAGTCTTCAACCTCTGCTCTCTGCCATAGTCCTTCTACACCCCATTCTCTAACCTCTGTTCTCTGCAACAGTCCTTCTAAACCACAGTCTCAAAAATCTCTGGAACAGTCCTTCTGTACCCTAGTCTCCAACGTATGCTCTCTATAACGGTCCTTCTGTACTGCAGTCTCCAAACTCTGCTCTCTCTAGCGTTCTTTCTGCACCCCAGTCTGCAACCTCTCCTCTCTGTATCAGTACTTCTGCACCCCAGTCTCCGAACTCTGCTCTCTGTAACATTCCTTCTGCACCTCAGTCTCCAACCTCTGCTCTTTCTGACAGTTCTTCTGCACCCCAGTCTCCCACATCTGCTATCTGCAACAGTCCTTCTGCATCCCAGTCTCCAACATCTACTCTCTGTAACAATCCTTCTGCACCTCAGTCTTCAACTCACACTCTGTGTAACAGTTGTTCTGCACCTCAGTCTCCAACCTCTGCTCTGTGTAAGATCTTTCTGTAACCCAGTCTCCAAACTCTTCCCTCTGTAACAATCCTTCTGCACCCTTTCTCTAAACTCTTCTCTCTGTAACAGGCCTTCTGCACCACAGTCTCCAACCTCTGTTCTCTGTAACAGTCCTTCTGCACCCGTGTCTCTAAAAACTACTCTCTGCAACAGTCCTTCTGCACCTCAGTCTGAAAACTCTGTGATCTGCAATGATTCTACTGCACCCAAGTCTCCAAACTCTGCTTTCTGTAACCGTCCTGCTGAACCTCAGTCTCCAAATTGCTCTCTTTAAGATCCTTCTGCCACCCTGTCTTTAATCTCTGCTCTCTTTAACACTCCTTCTGCACCCCAGACTCCAACCTCTGTTCTCTGTAACAGGCCTCTTTAACCCAAATCTACAACCTCTACTCTCTGTAACATTTCTTCTGCACCTCAGTCTACAACCTCTGCTCTCTGCAACAGTCTACTGCACCTCAGTATCCAAGCTCTGCTCTCTGAAACGATCTTTCTGCACCTCAGTCTCCAAACTCTGCTTTCTGTAACAGACTTTCTGCACTCTAGTCTCCAACCTCTACTCTCTGCAAAATCCATTTGAACCCCAGTCTTCAACCTCTGCTCTCTGTAAGATCCATCTGAACCTTAGTATCCAACCTCTGCTCTCTGTAACAGTCCTTCTGCACCCCAGTCTCCAAACTCTGCTCCTTGTAACATTCCTTTTGCACCTCAGTCTCCAACGTCTGCTCTCTGCAACAGTCCATCTGCACTTTAGTCTCCATCATCTTCTCTCTGCAACAGTCCTTCTACACCCTATTTTCCAGCCTCTGCTCTCTTCAACAGTCCTTCTGCACCCCAGTCTCCAAACTCTGCTCTCTGAAATGATCTTTTTCGACCCCAGTCTCCAACCTCTGCTCTCTGCAACAGTCCTTCTGAACCCCAGTTTTCAACCTCTGGCTCTGTAACAGTTTTTCTGTACCGCAATCTCCAAACTCTGGTCTCTGTAACATTTCTTCTGCACCCCAATTTCCAAACTCTAGTTTCATTAACAGTCTTTATGCACCTCAGTCTCCAAACTATGCTCTCTGTCTCAGGCCTTCTGCACCCCAGTCTTTAACCTCTGCCTTCTGCAAGTGTCCTGCGGCACCCCAGTCTCCAACATCTGTCCTCTGCAACAGTCCTTGTGCTCCCCAGTCTCCAACCTCTGCTCTTTGTATCTATCCTTCTACACTTTAGTCTCCAACATGTGCTCTCTTTAACATTCTTTCTGCACCCCAGTCTCCAAACTCTGCTCTCTGTAACAGTTTTTCTATACCGCAGTCTTTAAAGTCTGGTCTCTGTAACGGTCCTTCTGCACCCCAATTTCCAACCTCTGCTTTCTGTAAAAGTCCTTCTGCAACTAAGTCTCCAAACTCTGTTCTCTGTAACAGTGCTCTACACCTCAGTCTCCAACCTCTGCTCTCTGTAACAGTCCTACTTCACCTCAGTCTGATACCTCTGCTCTCTTCACGATCCTTCTGTATCCCAGTCTCCAAACACTGCTCTCTCTAACAGTCCACCTGCACCTCAGTCTACAACCTCTGCTCTCTGTAAGATCCTTTAGCAACCCAGTCTCAAAACTCTCCTCTCTATAACTGTCCTTCTGCACCCCAGTCTCCAAACTCTGCTCTCTGCAATGATCGTACTGTACCTCAGTCTCAAACCTCTGATCTCTGCAACTGTCCTTTTGCACCTCACTCTCCAAATTCTGCTCTCTGTAAGATCCTTCTGCACCCGTGGAAGATGAAATTAAAACCTTCCACGATAAACAAAAGTTAAAAGAATTCGCAGCTAGAAAACCTTCTCTTCAAAAAATCCTTGGCAAAACATTACAGGAAGAGGAAGTGGAAAATAACATTGAAAACCAACATTGGGAAGTAGGACAGTAAATGGGGGAAAGTAATCATAGAGGAAAACAAACCAGGTTTAGTATCATCAATAAACAAATATGTCTGGAAAAACAAACCATATCTCAATAATAACCCTAAATGTTAATGGCTTAAACTCACCAATTAAGAGACACAGGCTAGTTTAATGGATCACAACACAAGAACCAACAATATGCTGCCTGCAGGAGACGCATTTGATAGGAAAAGATATACATAGACTGAAGGTGAAAGGTTGGGAAAAATCATACCACTCATATGGACTGCGGAAACAAATGGTAGTGTCCATACTCATATCTAATAAAATAGATTTCAAGCCAAAGTTAATCAAAAGGGATAAAGAGGGACACTACATACTGCTCAAGGGAACCATACACCAACAAGGCATAACAATGATAAATATGTATGTCCCAAATAATGGTGCAGCTATGTTCATCAAGCAAACACTTCTCAAGTTCAAGAGTCTAATAGACCACCATACAATAATCATGGGAGACTTCAACACACCTCTCTCACCACTGGACGGATCTTCCAAACAAAAGTTAAACAAGGAAACTATAGAACTCAACAACACAATCAACAATCTAGACTTAATTGACATATATAGAATATACCATCCAACATCAAGTAGTTACACTTTTTTCTCAGCAGCACATGGATCCTTCACAAAAATAGATCATATATTATGTCACAGGGCAACTCTTAGACAATATAAAGGAGTAGAGATAATACCATGCATCTTGTCTGATCATAATGAAATGAAACTGAAAATCAATGATAAAAGAAAGATGAAAAAAATCAGGCATCACTTGGAGAATGAACAATAGGCTACTGAATGATCAATGGGTTTTAGAAGACATTAAGGAGGAAATTAAAAACTTCTTAGAGTTAAACGAAAACAAAGACACAACATATAGGAATCTATGGAACACATTGAAAGCAGTTCTAAGAGGAAAATTTATTGCTTGGAGTTCATTCCTTAAAAAAAGAAAAAAACAACAAATAAATGATCTCATACTTCATCTCAAAATCCTAGAAAAAGAAGAGCAAAACAACAGCAATAGGAGTAGAGGGCAAGAAATAATTAAAATCAGAGCTGAAATTAATGAAATCGAAACAAAAAAAAATTGAAAAAATAGACAAACCTAAAAGTTGGTGCTTTGAAAAAATAAGTAAGATCGACAGACCCTTAGCCATGCTAACGAAGAGAAGAAGAGAGAGAACCCAAATTACTAACATACGGGATGAAAAAGGCAATATCACAACAGACACTTCAGAAATACAGAAGATAATCAGAAATTATTTTGAATCCTTATACTCCAATAAAATAGAAGATAGTGAAGGTACAGATAAATTTCTTAAGTCATATGATCTGCCCAGATTGAGTCAGGAGGATATAGACAACCTAAACAGACCAATAACAATAGAGAAAATAGAAGAAACCATCAAAAGACTACCAACTAAGAAAAGCCCAGGACCGGATGGGTATACAGCAGAGTTTTACAAAACCTTTAAAGAGGAACTAACACCAATACTTTTCAAGCTATTTCAGGAAATAGAAAAAGAGGGAGAACTTCCAAATACAGTCTACGAGGCCAACATCACAATAATCCCTAAACCAGACAAAGACACTTCAAAGAAAGAAAACTACAGACCAATATCTCTAATGAACCTAGATGCAAAATCCTCAATAAAATTCTGGCGAACCGGATTCAAAAACATATCAAAAAAAATTATACACCATGATCAAGTAGGATTCATCCCTGGGATGCAAGGTTGCTTCAATATACGGAAATCAATAAATGTTATTCACCACATCAATAGACTTAAAAATAAGAACCACATGATCATCTCAATAGATGCAGAAAAAGCATTCGACAAAATACAGCATCCCTTTATGTTCAAAACTCTAGAAAAATTAGGGATAACAGGGTCATACCTCAACATTGTAAAAGCAATCTATGATAAGCCACAGGCCAGAATCATTCTGAATGGAGAGAAATTGAAAGCATTCCCTCTAAGATCTGGAACAAGACAGGGATGCCCTCTCTCACCACCTCTGTTCAACATAGTTCTCGAAACACTGGCCAGAGCAATTAGACAGACGAAAGAAATTAAAGGCATAAAAATAGGAAAAGAAAAACTTAAATTATCACTATTTGCTGACGACATGATTATATACCTAACAGACCCAAAAGAGTCTACAAAAAACTATTATAGCTAGTAAATGAATTCAGCAAAGTGTCAGGGTATAAAATCAACACGCATAAATCAAATGCATTCCTGTATATCAGCGACAAATCCTCTTATACGGAAATGAGGAAAACTAATCCATTCACAATATCCCCCCAAAAAATAAAACACTTGGGAATCAACCTAACAAAAGAAGTGAAAGAATTATACAATGAAAACTACAGAACCCTAAAGGAAGATATAGAAGAAGACCTTAGAAGATGGAAAAATATACCCTGTTCATGGATAGGCAGAACCAACATCATCAAAATGGCGATACTACCAAAAGTTATCTATAATTCAATGCAATGCCAATCAAAATCCCAACAGCATTTCTTGTAGAAATAGATAAAAGAATCATGAAATTCATATGGAATAATAAAAGACCCAGAATAGCAAAAACAATGCTAAGCAGGAAGTGTGAATCAGGAGGTATAGCGATACCAGACCTCAAATTATACTACAGAGCAATAGTAACAAAAACAGCGTGGTACTGGTACCAGAACAGGCGGGTGGACCAATGGTACAGAATAGAGGACAAAGTAACCAATCCACAAAACTACAACTATCTTATATTTGATAAAGGGGCTAAAAGCGTGCAATGGAGGAATGATAGCATCTTCAACAAATGGTGCTGGGAAAATTGGAAATCCATTTGCATCAAAATGAAACTGAATCCATTTCTCTCACCATGCACAAAAGTTAACTCAAAATGGATCAAGGAGCTTGATATTAAATCAGAGACACGGCATCTGATAGAAGAAAATGTTGGCTATGATCTACATACTGTAGGGTCGGGCTCCAAATTCCTCAATAGGACACCCATAGCGCAAAATTTAACAGCTAGAATCAACAAATGGGACTTACTCAAACTAAAAAGTTTTTTCTCAGCAGAAGAAACAATAAGAGAGATAAACAGGGAGCCTACATCCTGGGAACAAATCTTTACTCCACACACTTCAGATAGAGCCCTAATATCCAGAGTATAGAAAGAACTCAGAAAATTAGACAATAAGACAACAAATAACCCAATCAACAAATGGGCCAAGGACCTGAACAGACACTTCTCAGAGGAGGACATACAATCAATCAACAAGTACATGAAAAAATGCTCACCATCGCTAGCGGTCAGAGAAATGCAAATCAAAACTACCCTAAGATACCATCTCACTCCAGTAAGATTGGCAGACATCATGAAGTCCAACAACAACAAGTACTGGAGAGGATGCGGGGAAAAGGGTACACTTGTTCATTGTTGGTCGGATTGCAAAATGGTGCAGCCAATTTGGAAAGCAGTATGGAGATTTCTTGGAAAGCTGGGAATGGAACCACCATTTGACCCAGCTATCCCCCTTCTCGGTCTATTCCCTAAAGACTTAAAAAGAGCATGCTACAGGGACACTGCTGCATCGATGTTCATAGCAGCACAATTCACGATAGCAAGATTGTGGAACCAACCTAGATGCCCTTCAATAGATGAATGGATATAAAAAATGTGGCATTTATACACAATGGAGTATTATTCTGCATTAAGAAACAAAAAAATCATAGAATTTGGAGGGAAATGGAAGGCATTAGTGCAGATTTTGCTAAGTGAAGCTAGCCAATCCTTAAAAAATAAATGCCAAATGACTTCTTTGATATAAGGAGAGTAACTAAGGACAGCGTAGGGACGAAGAGCAGGAGAAGAAGATTAACATTAAATAGGAATGAGAGGTGGGAGGGAAAGGGAGAGAGAAGGGAAACTGCAGGGAAAGGGAAGGTGATCCTCAGGGTTATATAAAATTACATACAAGAGGAAGTAAGGGGTAAGGGAAGAAGTACACAAGTGGAATAAATGTTTTACAGTAGAGGTGGTCGAGAGAGAAGAGGGGAGAGGAGGGGAGGGGTGGGGGGATATTAGATGATAGGTTAGAGAGCAGAATTCATCAGACACTAGAATGGCAATGTGTAAATCAATGGAAATGTAACTGATGTAAACGATGTGATTAGCAATCTGTATACGGGGTAATAAAGGAAGTTCATAACCATTCTGAATCAAATTCTGAAACATGATATATTAAGAAAGATGTAATGTTTTAATAAATAAATAAATAAATAAATAAGGAAAAAAAAAACAGTTCTTCTGCACCTCAGTCTCCAACCTCTGCTCTGTGTAACAGTCCTTCTTCACCCCAGTTTCTAAAATCTGCTCTCTTGAACGATCCTTCTGGAACCCACTCTCAATGTCTGCTCTTTGAAAAAGTCCTTCTGCACCACAGTCTCCAACTTCTGCTCTCTGTCAGATCTTTCTGCACTCCAGTTTCCAAACTCTGCTCTCTTTAACATTCTTTCTCCACCCCAGTCTCCAAACTCTGTCCTCTACAACAGTTTTTCTGCTCTCCAGACTCCGAGATCTGCTCTCTGTAACATTCCTTCTGTACCGCAGTCTCCAATCTCTGCTCTTTGTAACGATCATTCTACACCCCACACTCCATCTCTGCTTTCTGTATCAGTCTGTCTGAACCCAAGTATTTAACCTCTGTTCTCTGTATCTATCCTTCTGCACCTCAGTCTCCAACCTGTGCTCTATGTAAGAGTCCTTCTGCACCCCAGTCTCCAACCTCTGCTCTCAGTAACAGACCTATACCGCAGTCTCGAAACTCTGCTCTCTGTAATGGTCCTTCTGCAGCCCAATTTCGAAACTCTGCTTTCTGTAACAGTCCTTCTGCACCTGAGTCTCCAAACTCTGCTCTCTGTAACAGTCCTTCTACTACTCAGTCTCCAAACTCTGCTCTCTGTAACAGTCCACCTGCACCTCAGTCTCCAACCTCTGCTCTCTGTAAGATCCTTCAGCAACCCAGTCTCCAAACACTGCTCTGTATAACAGTCCTTCTCCACCCCAGTCTCCAACCTCTCCTCTCTGTAACTGGCCATCTGCACTCCAGTCTCCAAAATCTGCTCTCTGTAACATTCCTTCTACAACCCATTCACCAACCTATGTCCTCTGCAACAGTCCTTCTGCTCCCCAGTCTCGAAAATCTGCTCCCTGTAACAGTCCTTCTGTACAGCAGTTTCCAACCTCTGTTCTTCGTAACGGTCTTTCTACACCCCAGTCTCAAACCTCTGCTTTCTGTATAAGTCTGTCTGAACCCCAGTCTCCAACGTCTGTTCTCTGTATCTATCCTTCTGCACCTCAGACTCCAACCTGTTCTCTATGTAAGAGTCCTTCTGCACCCCAGTCTCCAACATATGCTCTGGATAACAGTCCTATATCACAGTCTCAAATATCTGCTCTCTGTAAAAGTCCTTCTGCACCCCAATTTCAAAACACTGCTTCCTATAAGAGTCCTTCTGAACCTGAGTCTCCAAACTCTGCTCTCTGTAACAGTCCTTCTACACCCCAGTCTCCAAACTCTGCTTTCTGTAACAGTCCTTCTATACTTCAGTCTTCAAACGCTACTCTCTATAAAGGTCTTTCTGTAGCACAGACTCCAAACTCAGCTTTCTGTATCAGTCCTTCTGCACCCTCGTCTCCAAATTCTGCTCTAAGAGTCTTTCTTTACCTCAATATCCAACCTCTGCTCTCTGAAACAGTCCTTCTGCACCCTAGTCTCCAAACTCTGCTCTCTGCAACAGTCCTTCTGCACCCCAGTCTCCATCCTCTTCTCTCTGCAACAGTCCTTCTGCACCCCAGTCTGCAAACTCTACTCTCTGTAACAATCCTTCTGCCCCTCAGTCTCCAACCTCAGCTCTATGTAACAAGACTTCTGCATGCCAAGTCTTCAAATTTTGCTCTCCACAACAGTCCTTCTGGACTCTAGTCTCCAAACTCTGCTCTCTGCAACAGTCCTTCTGCACGCCAGTCTCCAACCTCTGCTCTCTGCAAAAGTCCTTCTTCACCCCAGTCTCCAACCTCTGCTCTTATCAACAGTCCTTCTGCACCAAAGTATCCAACGTCTGCTCTCTGTAAGATTCTTCTGCACTCTAGTATCCAAACTCTGCTCTCTGTAACATTCCTTCTCCACCCCATGGTTTAACTTCTGCTTTAGGCAAATGTCCTATAACACCCCAGTCTCCAACCTCTGTTCTCTGCAACAGTCCTTCTGCTCCCCAGTCTCCAACATCTGCTTTCTGTAACAGTCCTTCTGTACCGCAGTCTCCAACCTCTACTCTCTGTAACGGTCCTTCACACTCCAATCTCCAAGCTCTGCTTATTGTATCAGTCCTTCTGAACCCCAGTCTCAAACGTCTGCTCTCTGTATCTATCCTTCTGCACCTCAGTCCTCCAAGCTCTGCTATCTGTTACAGTTTTTCGATACCGCAGTCTTTAAACTCTGGTCTTTCTTATGGTCCATTTGCACCCCAATTTCCAACCACTTCTTTCTGTAACAGTCCTTCTGCACCTCAGTCTCCAAACTCAGCTCTCAGTAACAGTCCTTATACACCTCAGTCTCCAACCTCTGCTCTCTATAACAGTCCATCTGCAACAAAGTATGACACCTCTGCTCTCTGCATGATCCTTCTGCACCCCAGTCTCCAACCACTGCTCTCTGTAACAGTCCACCTTCACCTCAGTCTCCAAACTCTGCTCTCTGTAAGATCCTTCAGGAACTCAGTCTCCAAACTCTGCTTTCTATAACAGTCCTTCTGCACCCCAGTCTCCAACCTCTTCTCTTCGTAACAGGCCTTCTCCACACCAGTCTCAAAACTCTGCTCTCTGTAGCAGGCCTTCTGCAGCCCAGTCTCCAAACTCTGCTCTCTGCAAAGATCCTTCTGCACCCCAGTCTCCAACTTCTGCTCTCTGCAATGATCCTACTGCACCCCAGTCTCCAACATCTGATGTCTGATACAGTCCTTCTGCAACTCAGCTCCAACTTCTGCACTCTGTAAGGTCCTTGTGCACCACTGTCTCCAAGCTCTGCTTATTTCAACGATCATTCAGCACCCCAGTGTCCAACCTCTGCTCTATGTAAGAGGATTTTGCACCTCAGTCTCCAACCTCTGCTCTCTGCAACAGTCTTTCTGAACCCCAATCTCCAACTTCTGCTCTCTCTAAAAGTCCTTCTGCACCTCAGTCTCCAAACTCTGTTCTCTGCAACGTTCCTTCTTCACCTCAGTCTCCAACCTCTACTCTCTGTAACAGTCCTTCTGCACTTCACTCTCCAACCTCTGCTCTCTGTAGAATCATTCTAAAACCCAGTCTCAAAACTCTGCTTTCTGTATCTATCCTTCTGCACCTCAGTCTCCAACCTCTGCTCTCTGTAACAGTCCATATGCACCTAAGTGTGACACCTTTGCTCTCTGCAGGATCCGTCTTCACCCCAGTCTTTAGGCACTGCTCTCTGTAACAGTCCACCTGCACCTCAGTCTCCAACCTCTGCTCTCTGTTAGATCCTTCAGGAACTCAGTCTCGAAACTCTGCTCTCTATAACAGTTCTTCTGCACCCCAGTCTCCGAACTCTTCTCTCTGTAACAGGCCTTCTGCATGCCAGTCTTTAAACTCCCTCTCTATAGCAGGCCTTCTGCACCCCAGTCTTCAACCTCTGCTCTCTGCAAAGATCCTTCTGCACCCCAGTCTCCAACCTCTGCTCTCGGCAATAATCCTACTGCACCCCAGTCTCCAAGCTCTGATCTCTTCAACAGTCCTTTTGAAACTCTGTCTTCAACTTCTGCTCTCTGTAAGATCCTTCTGAACCCATGTCTCCAAACTCTGCTTATTTCAACGATCCTTCTGCACCCCAGTGTCAAACCTCTGCTCTATGTAACAAAATTTTGCACCTCAGTCTCCAACCTCTGATCTCTGCAACAGTCCTTCTGCATCCCAGTATCCAACTTCTGCTCTAAGAGTCCTTCTGCAACTCAGTCTCCAACATCTGCTCTCTTTAAAATTTTTTCTGCAGCCCAGTCTCCATCCTCTGCTCTCTGCAATGTTCCTTCTGCACCCCAGTCTCCAACCTCTGCTCTCTAAAACAGTCCTTCTGCACCTCAGTCTCCAAACTCTGCTCTCTGTAACAATCCTTCTGCACCTCAGTCTCCAAAATCTGTTCTCTGCAAAGGTCCTTCTGCACCTCAGTCTCCAACCTCTACTCTCTGTAACAGTCCTTCTGCACTTCACTCTCCAACCTCTACTCTCTGTAGGATCCGACTAAAACCCAGTCTCAAACCTCTGCTCTCTGTATCTATTATTATGCACCTCAGTCTTCAACCTCTGCTCTCTGTTACAGTTTTTCTATACCGCAGTCTCTAAACTCTGGTCTCTTACCGTTTTTCTGCACGCCAATTTCCAACCACTTCTTTCTGTAACAGTCCTTCTGCACCTAGATCTTCAAACTCTGCCCTCTGTAACAGTCATTCTACACCTCAGTCTTCAACCTCTGCTCTCTGTAACACTCCTTCTGCACCTCAGTCTGACACCTCTGCTCTCTGCACGATCATTCTGCACCCAAGTCTCCAAATACTGTTCTCTATAACAGTCCTTCTGAACACCAGTCTCAAAACTCTGCTCTCTGTATCTATCCTTCTGCACCTCAGTCTCCAACTTGTGCTCTCTGTAACATTCCTTCTACACCCCAGTTTCCAAACTCTGCTGTCTGTAACAGTTTTTCTATACCGCAGTCTCCAAACTCTGGTCTTTGTAACGGTCCTTCTGCACCCCAACTTCCAACCTCTGCTTTCTGTAACAGTCCATCTGCACCACAGTCTCCAAACTCTGCTCTTTCTAAGAGTACTTCTACACCGCAGTCTCCAACCTCTGCTCTCTGTAACAGTCCTTCTGCACCTCAGTCTGACACTACTCCTCTCTGCATGGTCCTTCTGAACCTCAGTCTCAAACCACTAGTCTCTGTAACAGTCCACCTGCACCTCAGTCTCCAACGTCTTCTCTCCGTAAGATCCTTCAGCAACCCAGTCTCCAAACTCTGCTCTCTATAACAGTCGTTCTGCACCCCAGTCTCCAACCTCTCCTCTATGTAACAAGCCTTTTGGACGCCAGTCTCCCAACTCCGCTTTCTGTAGCAGGCCTTCTGCACCCCAGTCTCCATAATGTGCTCTCTGCAATGATCTTTCTGCACCCCAGTCTCCAACCTCTGATCTCTGCAACAGTCCATCTGCAGCTCAGTCTCCAAATTCTGCTCTCTGTAAGATGCTTCTGAACCCCTGTATCCAACCTCTACTCTTTATAACAGTTCTTCTGCACCAGAGTCTCTAACCTCTGCTGTCTGTAACAGGACTTCCGCACCTCAGTCTCAAACCTCTGCTCTCTGCAACAGTCCTTTTCCACTCTAGTGAAAAACCTCTGCTCTCTACAACAGTCCTTCTTCACACTAGTTACCAACATCTGCTCTCTGCAACAGTCCTTCTGTACCTCAGTCTCCCAACTCTGCTCTCTGTAAGATCCTTCTGAAACCCAGTCTTTAAACTCTGCGCTTTGTACCTGTCCTTCTGCACAACAGTCTCCAACTTCTGCTCTCTGTAACAGGACTTCTGCAACCCAGTCTCCAACATCTGCTATTTGCAACAGTCGTTTTGAACCCCAGTCTCCAATTTATGCTCTCTGTAACAGTCCTTCTAAACCCAATTCTCAAAACTCTGCTCTCTGTAACAGTCCTTCTGCACCTCAGTCTCAAACCTCTGCTCTCTGTAACAGTCCTTCTGCACCCCAGTCTCTAAAATCTGCTCTCTTCAACATTCCTTCTACACCCCAGTCTTCAACATCTGCTCTCTGCCACACTCCTTCTGCACCCCAGTCTCCAAATGCCGCTCTCTGCAAGGATCCTTCTCGACTCCAGTCTCCAACCTCTGCTCTCAGCAACAGTCCTTCTTTCCCACAGTCTCCAACTTCTGTTCTCTATAAGATCCTTCTGCACTCCAGTTTCCAAACTTTGCTCTCTATAACATTCCTTCTCCAACCGAGTCTTCAACCTCTGCTCTCTGCAACAGTCCTCTGCTCCCCAGTCTCGGAGATCTGTTCTCTGTAACAGTTCTTCTGTTTCTCAGTCTCCAACCTCTGCTCTTTGTAAAGGTCCTTCTACACCCCAGTCTCTAAACTCTGTTTTCTGTATCGGTCTGCCTGTACCCCAATCTCCAAAATCTGTTATCTGTATCTATCCTTTGCACCTCAGTCTCCGAACTATGCTCTATGTAAGAGTCCTTCTGCACCCCCGTCTCCAACCTCTGCTCTAGGTAACAGTCCTATACCGCAGTCTCCAAACTTTGCTCTCTGTAAAGGTCTTTCTATACCTTAATTTCAAAACTCTGCTTCCTGTAACAGTTTTTCTGCACCTGAGTCTCCAAACTCTGCTCTCTGTAACAGTCTTTCTACACCCCAATCTCCAACCACTGCTCTCTGTAACAGTCCACCTGCAGCTCAGTCTCCAACCTCTGCTCTCTGTAAGATCCTTCAGCAAACCAGTCTCCAAACACTGCTCTCTATAACAGTAATTCTGCACCCCAGTCTCCAACCTCTCCTCTCTGTAAGAGGCCTTCTGCATGAAAGTCTCCAACCTCTGCTCTCTGCAATGATCCTACTAACCCCAAGTCTCCAACATCTCATCTCTGAAACAGTCCTTCTGCACCTCAGTCTCCAATCTCTGCTCTCTGTAATAAGCCATCTTTACCCCAGTCTCCAACCTCTTCTCTCTGCAACGATTCTTCTCCACCCAAGTCTCCAACATCTGCTCTCTGCAACTGTCCTTTAGCACCGCAGACTGCAAACTCTGCTCTCTGTAACATCCATCTGAACCGCAGTCTCCAACCCCTACTCTCTGTAACAGTCCTTCTGCATCCCAGTCTCTAATATCTGCTCTCCGCAAACGTCCTTCTCCACCCCAGTATCCGACATCTGCTCTCTACAACAGTCCTTCTGCACCCCAGTCTCTAAACTCTGCTCTCTGCAACGAACCTTCTGGACCCCAGTCTTCAACGTCTGCTCTCTGCAACAGTCCTTCTGAAATACAGTCTCCAAACTCTGCTCTCTGTAAGATCTTTCTACACTCCAGTTTTCAAACTCTGCTCTCTGTAAAATTTCATTTTCACCCCAGTCTCAAACCTCTCTCCTCTTCAACAGTCTTTCTGCTCCGCAGTCTCTGAGATCTGCTGTCTGTCACTGTACCGCAGTTTCCAAAATCTGCTCTCTGTAACGGTCCTTGTGCAACCCAGTCTCCAACCACTGCTTTTTGAATCAGTCCTTCTGAACCCCAGTCTCCAAACTCTACTCTTTGTATCTACCTTCTGCACCTCAGTCTTCAACCTGTGCTTTGTGTAACAGTCCTTGTGCACCCCAGTCTCCAACCTCTGCTCTCTGTAACAGTCCTTCTATACCACAGTCTCCAAACTCTGCTCTCTGTAACGGTCCTTCTGCACACCAATTTCCAACCTCTGCTTTCTGTAACAGTCCTTCTTCACGTCAGACTCTAAACCCTGCTCTCTGTAACAGTCCTGCTACACCTCAGTCTTCAACCTCTGCTCTCTTTAACAGTACTTGTGCACCTCAGTCTGAAACCTCTGCTCTCCACGATTCTTCTGCACCCCAGTCTCCAACCACTGCTCTCTGTAACAGTCCACCTGCACCTAAGCCTCCAACACCTGCTCTCTGTAAGTTCCTTCAGCAAACCAGTCTCCAAACTCTGCTCTCTGTAACAGTTTTTCTGCACCCCAGTCTCAAACCTCTCCTCTCTGTAACAGGCTTTCTGCACTCCAGTCTCGAAACTCTGCTCTCTATAACAGGCCATCTGCACCTAACTCTCCATCCGCTGCTCTCTCCAAATGTCCTTCTGCACCCCAGTCTCCAAACTTTGCTCTCTGCAATGATCCTACTGCACCCCAGTCTCCAACATTTGATCTCTGCAACAGTCCTTCTGCACCTCAGTCTCCAAATTCTGCTCTCTGTAAGATCCTTCTGCAACCCTGCCTCCAACCTCTGGTCTCTGTAACAGTCCTTCTGCACCCCAGTCTCCAACCTCTGCTCTTTGCAAGAATCATTCTGCACCCCAGTCTTCAGACTCTGATCTCTGCAACAGTCCTTCTGCACCCTAGTTACCAACATCTGCTCTCTACTACAGTACTTCTGCACCCCAGTCTTCAACCACTGCTCTCTGTAACAGTTCTCCATTACTGCAGTATCAAACCTCTGCTCTCTGTAACGGTCTCTCTGCACCCCAGACTCCAATCGCTGCTTTCTGTATCAGTCCTTCTGTACCCCAGTTTCCAAACCCTACTCTCTGTAAAAGTCCTTCTGCACCTCAGTCTCCAACCTCCGATCTCTGCAACAGTCCTTCTGCAACTCAGTCTCCAAATTCTGCTCTCTGTAAGATCCCCATGCACCCCTATATTTAATCTCTGCTCTCTGAAACTGTCCTTCTGATCCCAAGTCTCCACACTCTCCACACTCTCCTGTAACAGGACTTCCGCACCTCAGTCACCAACCTCTGCTCTCTGCAACAGTCCTTCTGCACGCCATTCTCCAACATCTGCTCTCTGCAACAGTCATTCTGCACCTCAGTCTGAAAACTCTGCTCTCTGCAACGACCCTTCTGAACCCCAGACTCCTACCTCTGCTCTCTGTAACAGTCCTTCTGCACCTCAGTCTCTCAACTCTGCCCTTTCTTTGATCCTTCTGCAACCCAGACTTTAAACTCTGCAATCTGAAACAGTCCATCTGCACAATAGTCTCCAACCTCTTCTCTCTGTAACAGGACTTCTGCAATCCATTCTCCAAATTCTGCTCTGTGTAACAGGCCTTTTGCACCGCATCTTCAACCTCTTCTTGCTGCAACGATTCTTCTCCACCCCAATCTCCAAAATCTGCTCTCTTCAACAGTCTTATTGCTCCCCAGTCTCCGAGATCTGCTCTCTGTAACAGTCCTTCTGTACCGCAGTGTCCAACCTCTGCTCTCTGTTTCGGTTCTTATACACCCCTGTCTCCAAACTCTGCTTTCTGTATCAGCCTCTCTGAACCCCAGTCTTCAACCTCTGTTCTCTGTATCCATACTTCTGCACCTCAGTCTCCAACTTGTGCTCTCTGTAAGAGTCTTTCTGCATCCCAGTCTCCAACCTCTGCTCTCGGTAACAGTCCTAAACCGCAGTCTCCAAACTCTGCTCTCTGTAACAGTCCTTCTACACCTAAGTCTCCAACCTCTGCTCCCTGTAACAGTCCTTCTGCACCTCAGTCTGAAACCTCTGCTCTCTGCATGATCCTTCTGCACCCCCGTCTCCCAACACTGCTCTCTGTAACAGTACACCTGCACATCAGTCTCTAACCTCTGCTCTCTGTAAGATTCTTCAGCAACCCAGTCTCCAAACTCTGGTCTCTATAACAGTCCTTCTGCACCCCAGTCTCAAACCTCTCCTCTCTGTAACAAGCCTTCTGCACACCAGTCTCCTTACTCTGCTCTCTGTAGCCGGCCTTCTGCATCCCAGTCCCAAACTCTGCTCTCTGCAATGATCCTACTCCACCCCAGACTCCAACCTCTTATCTCTGCAACAGTCCTTCTGCACCTCAGTCTCTAACTTCGGCTCTCTGTAAGATCCTTCTGCACCCCTGTCTCCAAGCTCTCCTATTTGCAACGATCTTTCTGCACCCCAGTCTCCAACCTCTGTTCTATGTAACAAGACTTCTGCACCTCAGACTCCAAACTCTACTCTCTGTAACGTTCTTTCTGCACCCCATACTAAAGTCTCTGCTTTCTGTATCAGTCCTTCTGCAGCCCAGTCTCTAACTTATGCTCTAAGTGTTCTTCTGCAACTTAGTCTCCAAACTCTGCTCTCTGCAACAGTCCTTCTGAACCCCAGTCTCCAACCTCTGCTCTCTGCAACAGTACTTCTGCACCCCAGTCTCCAAACTCTTCTCTCTGTAACAATCCTTCTGCACCTCAGTCTTCAAACTTTGTTCTCTGCAACGGTCCTTCTGCACCCCAGTCTCCAACATCTGCTCTCTGCAACAGTCCTTCTACACCCCAGTCTACAACATCTGGTCTCTGCAACAGTCCTTCTGCACCACAGTCTGAAGACTCTGCTGTCTGAAACGAACCTCCTGCACCACAGTCTCCTACCTCTGCTGTCTGTTACAATCCTTCTGCACCTCAGTCTCCGTAATCTGCTCTCTGTAAGATCCATCTGAACCCCAGTCTCAAATATCTGCTCTCTGTAACAGTCTTTCTGCACCTCATTGTCCAACCTCTGCTCTCTGCAACAGCCTTCTGCACCCCAGTCTGCAAACTGCTTTCTGCAACGATTTTTCTGGACCCCAGTTTCCAACGTCTGCTCTCTGCAACAGTCCTTCTGCACCACAGTCTCCAACCTCTGCTCTCTGTAAGATGTTTCTGCACTCCAGCTTCCAAACTCTGCTTTTTCTAACATTTTTTCTCCACCCTAGTCGCCAACCTCTGCTTTCTGCAAGGTTCTTGCGGCACCCCAGTCTCCAAACTCTGTCCTCTGCAACAGTCCTTCTGCTCCCCAGTCTCCAATATCTGCTCTCTGTGACAGTCCACTTGCACCTTAGTCTCCAACCTCTGATCACTGTAAGATCCTTAAGAAACCCTTTCTTCAAAATCTGCTCTCTGTACCAGTCCTTCTGCACCGAAGTCATCAATCTCTCATCTCTCTAACAGGCCTTCTGCACGCCAGTCTCCAAATCCGCTCTCTTTAGCAGGCCTTCTGCACGCATGTCTCCACCTCTTCTCTCTGCAACGATCCTTGTACACCCCAGTCTTTAACCTCTGCTCTCTGCAATGATCCTACTGCACCCCAGTCTCCAACCTCTAATTTCTACAACAGTCCTTCTGCACCTAACTCTCCAAATTCTGCTCTCTGTAAGATCCTTCTGCACCGCTGTCTCCAATCTCTGCTCTCTGTAACAGTCCTTCTTCACCCCAGTCTCTAACCTCTGCTCTCCGCAACATTTCTTCTGCACCCCAGTCTCCAAACTCTGCTCTCTGTAACACTCCTCCTGTACTGCAGAATCCAACCTCTGCTCTCTGTAACGGTCTTTCTGCACCCCAGACTCCAATCTCTGCTTTCTATATCAGTTATTCTGCAACCCAGTCTCCCACCTCCGCTCACTATAACAGTCCTTATGCACCCCAGTCTCCAAAGTCTGCTATCTGTAACAGTCCTTCTGCACCCCAGTCTTCAACCTCTGCTCTCTGTAAGAATCCTTCTGCACCTCAGTCTCCAAACTCTGTACTCTGCAACGTTACATCTGCACCTCAGTCTCCAACATCTACTCTCTGTAACAGTCTTTCTGCACCTGATTCTTCAACCTCTGCTCTTTGTAGGATCCTTCTCCAACCCAGTCTCCAAACTCTGCTCTCTGTAACAGTCCTTCTGCAGAATAGCTTTCAACCTCTGCTCTCTATAACAGGAATTTTACAACCCAGTATCGAACCTCTGCTCTCAGTAACAGGCCTTCAGAACCCCAGTCTCCAACCTCTTCTCTCTGCAATGATTTTTCTCCACCCCAGTCTCCAACCTCTACTCTCAGCAACAGTCCTGCACCCTAGTCACCAACCTCTGCTCTCTGTAAGTTCCTTATGCACTCCAGTCTCTAACCTCTTCTCTCTGCAACAATTCTTTTCCATCCCAGTCTCCTACATTTGCTCTCTGCAACAGTCCTTTTGCACCCCAGTCTCTAAACTCAGCTCTCTGTAAGATCCATCTGAACCCCAGTCTCCAAACTCTGCTCTCTGTAACAGTTCTTCTTCACACCAGTTTCCAAACTCTACTCTCTTTAACTGTCCTTCTGCACCTCAGTCTCAAAACTCTGCTGTCTGTAACAGTCAATCTGCACCTCAGTCTCTAAAATATGCTCTCTCCAACGATCCTTCTGGACCCCAGTCTCCAACTCCTGCTCTCAGCAACAGTCCTTCTGTACCACAGTCTCCAACCTCTGCTCTCTGTTAGATCCTTCTGCACTCCAGTTTCTAAACTCTGCTCTGTGCAACATTCCTTCTCCACCGCAGTCTCCAACTTCTGTCCTCTGCAACAGTACTTCTGCTCCCCAGTCTCGGAGATCTAATCTTTGTAACAGTCCTTCAGTACCGCAGTCTCCAAACTCTGCTCTCTGTAACACTTATTCTATACCTCAGTCTCCAACCTCTGCTCTCTTTAATGGTCCTTCTGCATTCCAATTTCTAAACTCTGCTTCCTGTAACAGTCCTTTTGCACCTGAATCTCCAAACTCTGCTCTCTGTAACAGTCCTTCTACACCCCAGTCTCCAACCTCTACTCTCTGCAACAGTCCTTCTGCACCCCTGTCTCCAACATATGCTCTCTGCAACAGTCTTTTTGTACCTCAGTCTGAAAACTCTGCTGTCTGGAACGAACCTACTGCACCCCAGTCTCCTACCTCTGCTCTCTGTAACAGTCCATCTACACCTCAATCTTCAACCTCTGCTCTTTTTAACAGTCCTTCTGCAACTCAGTCTCCAAATTCTGCTCTCTGTAAGATTTTTCTGCACCGCTGTCTCTAACCTCTGCTCTTTGTAACAGTCTTTTTGCACCCCAGTCTTCAACCTCTGCTCTCCGCAACAGTTCTTCTGCACCCCAGTCTCCAAACTCTGCTCTCTGCAACAGTCCTTCTGCAACCAAGTCTCCAACCTCTGCTCTCTGTAACAGTCCTCCTGTACTGCAGAATCCAACCTCTACTCTCTGTAACGGTCTTTCTGCACCCCAGTCTCCATTCTTTGCTTTTTGTATCAGTTTTTCTGCACCCCAGTCTCCAAACTCTGCTCTCTATAACAGTCCTTCTGCACCCCAGTCTCCAACCTCTGCCCTCTGTAACAATTTTTCTGCACCTCAGTCTCCAAAATCTGTACTCTACAACGTTACTTCTGCACCTCAGTCTCCAACATCTACTCTCTGTATCAGTCTTTCTACACCTGATTATTCATCCTCTGCTCTCTGTAGAATCCTTCTCCAACCCAGTCTCCAACCTTTGCTTTCTGTAACCATCCTTCTGCACTCCAGTCTCCAAACTCTGTTCGCTCCAAGGATCCTTCTACACCTCACTCTCAAACCTCTGCTCTCTGCAAAGATTCTTCTGCACCACAGTCTCCAACCTCTGCTCTCTGCAACAGTCCTTCTTCACACCAGTCTCCAAGGTCTGCTCTCTGCAACACTCCTTAAGCAACTCAGTCTAAAAACTCTGCTCTCTGCAACAATCCTTCTGCACCTCAGACTCCTAACTCTGCTCTCTGTAAGACCCTTCTGAAACCCAGTCTCCAAACTCTGCTCTCTGTAACAGTCTTTCTGCAGAATAGTTTTCAACCTCTGCTCTCTGTAACAGGAATTTTACAACACAGTCTCAAACCTCTGCTCTCTGTAACAGGCCTTCAGAACCCCAGTCTCCAACCTCTTCTCTGCAATGATTTTTCTCCACCCCAGTCTCCAACGTCTGCTCTCTATAAAAGTCTTTCAGTCTCCACAATCTGTTTTCTGTAAGGGTCCTTCTGCACCCAAGTGTTAAACCTCTGCTTTCCGTATCAGTCCTTCTGCATTGCAGTCTCAAAACAATGCTGTCTTCAACGATCCTTCTGCACCTCAGTCTTCAACCTCTGCTCTCTCTAACAATCCTTCTGTACCTGATTCTCCAACCTCTGCTCTCTGTAAGATTCTTTTGCAACCCAGTCTCAAAACTCTGATCTCTGTAACTGTCCTTCTTCACCCCAGTCTCCAAAAACTGCTCTCTGTAACAGGCCTTCTTCACCCCAGTCTCCAAACTCTGCTGTATGTAACAGGCCTTTTGCACCCAGTCTCCAAACTCTTCTCTCTTCAATGATCCTTCTCCACCCCAGTCTCCAACCACTGCTCTCAGCAACAGTCCTTTTGCACCCCAGTCTCCAACCTATGCTCCCTGTAAGGTCATTCTGCACACCTGTCTCCAAACTCTGCTCTCTGCAACACTACTTCTGCACCCCAGTCTCCTAACTTTGCTCTCTGCAACAGTTTTTCTGCACCTCAGTCTTTAACCTGTGCTCTCTGTAAAATTCCTTCTGACCCCAGTCTCCAACCTGTGCTCTCAGTAAAAGTCCTTCTGCACCACAGTCTCCAACATCTGCTGTCTCTAACAATCCTTCTAAACCCCAGTCTCCAAACTCTGCTCTCTGCAACGATTCTTCTGCACCCCAGTCTCCAAAGTCTGCTCTCTGTAGCAGTCCTTCTGCACCCCAGTCTTCAAACTCTGCTTTCTGTAACCGTCTTCTGCATCTCAGTCTCCATTCTCTTCTCTATGCAACAGTTCTTCTTCACCCATGTCTCCAACGTCTGATCTCTGAAAAAGTCCTTCTAAACCCTAGTCTCCAAACTCTGCTCTCTGTATCAGTTCTTTAACACCCAATTCTCCATACTCTTCTCGCCCCAAAGATACTTCTGCACCCCACTCTCCATCCTGTGCTCTCTACAGCTTTCCTTTTGCACCCCAGTCTCCAGCATCTGCTCTCTGCAACAGTCTTTCTCCACCCCAGTCTGCAAACTCTGCTCTCTGTAAAAGTCCTTCTAGGCCCCAATCTTCAACCTCTACTCTCTAGAACATTCCTTCTACACCCCAGTCTTCACCCTCTGCTCTAAGCAAAAGTTTTTCTGCACCCCAGTCTCCATCATCTTCTCTCTGTAACTATCCTTCTCACCTCAGTCTCCAACATCTACTCTCTGTAACAGTGCTTCTGCACCTCAGTCTCCAAACTCTGCTCTCTGTAAGATTCTTCTGCACCCCAGTTTTCAAACTCTTCTCTGTAACAGGCCTTCAGCACCCCAATCTCCAACCTCTGATCTCTTTATCAGTCGATATGCACACAAGGCTCCAACCTCTGCTCTCTGAAACGATCCTTCTGCACCCCAGTCTCCAACATCTGCTCGCTGCAACAGTTCTTCTGTACCTCAGTCTGAAAAATCTTCTCTCTGCAACAATTCCTCTTTACCCCAGTCTCCAACCTCTGCTCTCTGTTACAGTCTTTCTGTACCTCTCTCTCCTAACTGTGCTCTCTGTAAGATCATTCTGAAACCCAGTCTTCAAACTCTGCTCTCTGTAACAGTCTATCTGCACCCCAGTCTCCAACCTCTGCTCTCTGTAACAGTCCTTCTGCACCTCAGTCTCCAATCTCTGCTTTCAGCAACAGTCCTTCTGAACCCCAGTCTCCTTCTTCTGCTCTCTGCAACATTCCTTCTGCACCCCAGTATCAAAACTATGCTCTCTGTAAGAGTCCGTCTGCACCCCAGTCTCCAATCTCTGCTCTCTGTAATGATCCTTCTGCACCCCAGTCTCAAACATCTGCTCTCTGTAACAGTCCTTCTGCACAGCAGTCTCCAAACTCTTTTCTCTGTAAGATTGTTCTGAAACCCATTCTCCAACGTCTGCTATCTGTAACTGTCCTTCTGCACCCCAGTTTTTAACCTCTGCTCTCTGCAACAGTCCTTCTTAACCTCAGTCTCCAAACTCTGCTTTCTGCAACGATTCTTCTGCACATAAGTCTCCAACCTCTGCTCCCTGCAACGATCCTTCTGCACCCCAGTCTCAAACCTCTGCTCTCTGCAACAGTCTTTGTGAACCCTGTCTCAAAGATCTGCTTTGTGCAACAGTTCTTCTGTGGCTCAGTCTGAAAACTCCCCTCTCTGTAATCCTTCATCTGCAACCCAGTCTCCAACCTATGCTCTCTGAAACAGTCCTTCTGTACCTCAATCTCCAAACTCTGCTCTATGCAACAGTCCTTCTGTGCACAAGTTTCTAACATCTGCTCTCTTAAACAGTCCTTCTAAAACCAAGTCTCCAACATCTGCTCTAGGCAACAGTCCTTCTACACCCCAGTCTCAATACTCTGATCGCACCAATGATACTTCTGCACCCCAGTCTCCAAACTCTGCTCTCTGAAACAGTTCTTCTGTACCACAGTCTTCAATCTTTGTTCTTTGTAAGGGAACTTATGCACCCCAGTATCAAACTTCTGCTTTCTGTATCAGTCAGTTTGAAACAAAGTCACTAAACTCTGCTCTCTGTAACCGTCATTCTGCAACTCAGTCTGCAACCTCTGCTCTCTGCAACAGTCCTTCTGCACACCAGTCTCCATCCTCTGCTATCTGCAACGGTTTTTTTTGTACCCCAGTCTCCAACATCTGCTCTCTGCAACAGTCATTCTCCACCCCAGTCTCCAAACTTTGCTCTCTATAACAGTCCTTCTGTACTGCATGCTACAACCTCTGCTCTCTGTAATGGTACTTCTGCACCCGAGTCTCCAACCTCTGCTTTCTGTGTCAGTCCATCTGCACCCCAGTCTCCAACCTCTGCTCTGTATAACTGTTCTTCTGCACTTTAGTCTCCAACCTCTGCTCTCTGCTACAGTCCTTCTGGACCCCAATCTCAAACCTCTACTCTCTGCAATAGTCCTTCTACATCCCAGTCTAAAACCTCTGCTCTCTGCAAGAGTCCTTCTGCACCCCAGTCTCAAACATCTGCTCTCTGTAACAATCGTTCTGCACCTCAGTCTCGAACCTCTGCTCTCTGCAACGATCCTTCTGCACCACAGTCTGAAACCTCTGCTAGCTACAACAGTCCCTGTGAACCCCAGTTTTCAACATATGCTTTCTGCAACAGTTCTTCTGTACCTCAGTCTGCAAACTCTGCTCTCTGCAATAATCCATCTGCACCCCAGTCTCAAACTCTGTTCTCTGTAACAGTCCTTCTGTAACTCAGTCTCCATTCACTGCTCTCTGCAACAGTCCTTCTACACCCAAGTCTCCATACTCTGATCGCCACAACGGTCCTTCTGCACCCCAGTCTCCAAACTCTGTTCTCTACATCGGTTCTTCTGCAACCCATACTCCAACCTCTGCTCTCTGTAACAATCCTTCTGTACCACAGTCTCCAACCACTGTTCTCTGTAAGGATCTTTATGCACCCCAATATCCAACCTGTGCTTTCTGTATCAGTCGTTTGAACCACAGTCTCTTAATTCTGCGCTCTGTAACCGTCTTTCTGAAACTCAATCTGCAACCTCTGCTCTCTGCAAGAGTCCTTGTGCACCCCAGTCTCCAACATCTGCTCTCTGCAACAGTCATTCTGCACCCCAGTCTCCAAACTCTTCTCTCTGTAACAGTACTTCTATACTGCATTCTCCAACCTCTGCTCTCTGTAAGGGTACTTCTGCACCCCAATTTTTAACCTCTGCTTTCTTTGTCAGTCCTTCTGCAACCCAGTCTCCAACCTCTGCTCTGCGTAACTGTCCTTCTGCACCTTAGTCTCCAACCTCTGCTCTCTGCTACAGTCGTTCTGAACCCCAATCTCCAACCTCTACTCTCTGCAACAGTCCTTGTACATCCCAGTCTAAAAACTCTGCTCTCTGCATCAGTCTTTCTGCACCCCTGTCTCCAACCTCTGCTCTCTGTAACAATCCTTCTGCACCTCAGTCTCCAAACTCTGCTCTCTGCAACTGTCCTTCTGCACCTCAGTCTCCAACTTATACTCTCTGTAACAGTGCTTCTGCACCTCAGTCTCCATTCTCAGCTCTCTGTAAGATCCTTCTGCAACCCAGTCTTCAAACTCTGCTCTCCATAACAGTCCTTCATCACCCCAGTCTCCAAATTGTGCTCTCTGTAACAGGCCTCCTGCACTCCAGTCTCCAACCTCTGCTCGCTGCAACAGTCCTTGTGCAACCCAGTCTACAACATTTGCTCTCTGCATCATTTCATCTGTACCTCAGTCTGAAAACTCTGCTGTCTGCAATAATCCTTCTGCACCCCAGTCTCCAACCTGTGCTCTCTGTAACAGTCTTTCTGCACCTCAGTTTCCAAACTCTGCTTACTGCAGCACTCCTTCTGCATCCCAGTCTCCAACCTCTTTTCTCTGCGACATTCCTTCTGCTTCCCAGTATCAAACCTGTGCTCTCTGTAGAAGTCCGTCTGCACCCCAGTCTCCAACCTCTGCTGTTTTTAACAATCCTTCTGCACATCAGACTCTAACCTCCACTGTCTGCAACAGTCCTTCTGCACCTCAATCTCCAAACTCTGCTTTCTGAAACAGTCCTTCTGCACTCAAGTGTCCAACCTCTGCTCTCCGCAACATTCCTTCTGCACATCAGTCTCCAACCTCTGTTCTCTGCAACGATCCTTCTGCACTCCAGTCTCAGACCTCTGCTCACTGCAACAGTTCTTGTGAACCCCAGTCTTCAACATCTGCTTACTGCAAAAGTTCTTCTGTACCTCAGTCTGAAAACTCTGCTCTCTGCAACAGTCCTTCTACACCCCAGTCTCCATACTCTGCTCGCCCCAACGATCCTTCTGCACCCAGTCTCCAACATCTGCTCTCTGAAATAGTCCTTCTACACCCCAGTCTCCAACCTCTGCTCTCTGCAACAGTCCTACTACACCCTAGTCTCCATACTGTACTCGCCCCAACGATCCTTCTGCACCCCAGTCTCCAACAATTGTTCTCTACATCAGTTCTTCTGCACCCCAGTCTCCAACCTCGGCTCTCTGTAACAGTCCTTCTGTACCGCTGTCTCCAACTTCTGTTTTCTGTAAG
Source organism: Ictidomys tridecemlineatus (assembly GCF_052094955.1). Lineage (NCBI taxonomy): Eukaryota > Metazoa > Chordata > Mammalia > Rodentia > Sciuridae > Ictidomys > Ictidomys tridecemlineatus. The sequence goes on along the minus strand of NW_027521162.1, from coordinate 23,037 downwards.
GGTCCTTATACACCCCAGTATCCAACCTCTGCTTTCTGTATCAGTCGTTTTGCACCACTGTATTCAAACTCTTCCCTCTCTAAAAGTCCTTCTGCAACTCAGTCTTCAACCTCTGCTCTCTGCACCAGTCCTTCTGCACCCCAGTCTCCATCCTCTACTCTCTGCAACAGTCCTTTTGCACTCCAGTCTCCAAACTTTGCTCTCTATAACAGTCCATCTGTACTGCATTCTCCAAACTCGGTATCGGTAGGGGAACTTCTGCACCCGAGTCTCCAACCTCTGCTTTCTGTATCAGTCCTTCTGCATGCCAGTCTCCAAACTGTACTCTTTGTAACTGTCCTTCTGCACCTTAGTCTCCAGCCTCTGCTCTCTGCTACAGTCCTTCTGGACTCCAATTTCTAAACTCTGCTCTTTGCAACAGTCCTTCTGCATCCAATCTCCAACCTCTACTCTCAGCAACAGTCCTTCTGAACCTCAACTCCAACCTCTGCTCTCTGCAGCATTCCTTCTGCACCCCAGTATCAAACCATTGCTCTCTGAAATAGTTGGTCTGCACCCCAGTCTCCAAGCTCTGCTCTCTGTAACTATCCTTCTGCACCTCAGTCTCGAACCTCTGCTCTCTGTAACAGTTCTTCTGCACCTCAGGCTCCAAATCTTTTCTCTGTAAGATCCTTCTAAAAACCCAATCTCCAACGTCTCCTCTCTGTAACAGTCCTTCTGCACCCCAGTCTTTAACCTCTGCTCTCTGAAACAGTCCTTCTGAACCTGAGTCTCCTACCTCTGCTTTCTGCAACAGTCCTTCTGCAAACAAATCTCCAACGTCTGCTCTCCGCAACATTTCTTCTTCTCCCAAGTATGCAACCTGTGCTCTCTGTAAAAGTCCTTCTGCACCCCAGTCTCCAAACTCTGCTCTCTGCTCGCCCCAACGATCCTTCTGCACCCAAGTCTCAAACGTTTGCTCTCTGCAACAGTCCTTCTTCACCTCAGTCTCCAACCTCTGCTCTCTGCAACGATCATTCTGCACCCCAGTCTGAAACCTCTGCTAGCTGCAACAGTTTCTGTGAACCCCAGTCTTTAACATATGCTTTCTGCAACAGTTCTTCTGTACCTCAGTATGAAAACTCTGCTCTCTGCAATAATCCATCTGCACCCCAGTCTCAAAACTCTGTTCTCTGTAACAGTCCTTCTGTAACTCAGTCTCCAATCACTGCTCTCTGCAACAGTCCTTCTACATTCAAGTCTCCATACTCTGATCGCCCCAACGGTCCTTCTGCATCCCAGTCTCCAAACTCTGTTCTCTACATCAGTTCTTCTGCTATTCATATTCCAACCTCTGCTCTCTGTAACAGTCCTTCTGCACCACCGTCTCCAACCTCTGTTCTCTGTAAGGGTCTTTATGCACCCCAGTATCCAAACTGTGCTTTCTGTATCAGTCGTTTGAACCACAGTCTCCAAACTCTGTTCTCTGTAACCGTCATTGTGCAACTCAGTCTGCAACCTCTGTTCTCTGCAACAGTCATTTTGCACCCCAGTCTCCAAACTTTGCTCTCTTTAACAGTCCTTCTATACTGCATTCTCCAACCTCTGCTCTCTGTAAGGGTACTTCTGCACCCCAACTTCCAACCTCTGCTTTCTGTGTCAGTCCTCCTGCAACCCAGTCTCCAAACTCTGCTCTACATAACTGTCCTTCTGCACCTTAGTCTCCAGCCTCTGCTGTCTGCTACAGTCCTTCTGAACCCCAATCTCTAACCTGTACTCTCTTCAACAGTCCTTGTACATCCCAGTCTAAAACCTCTGCTCTCTGCAACGGTCCTTCTGCACCTCAGCCTCCAACTTCTACTCTCTGTAACAGTGCTTCTGCACCTCAGTCTCCATTCTCTGCTCTCTGTAAGATCCTTCTACAACCCAGTTTTCAAACTCTGCTCTCTGTAACAGTCCTTTATCACCCCAGTCTCCAAATTGTGCTCTCAGTAACAGGCCTTCTGCACTCCGGTGTCCAACCTCTACTCTCTGTATCAGTCCATCTGCACCCCAGTCTCTAACGTCTGCTCACTGAAACGATCCTTCTGCACCCCAGTCTCCAACCTCTGCTCACTGCAACAGTCCTTGTGCAACCCAGTCTACAACATTTGCTCTCTGCAACATTTCTTCTGTACCTCAGTCTGAAAACTCTGCTGTCTGCAATAATCCTTCTGCACCCCAGTCTCAAACTGTGCTTTATGTAACAGTCCTTATGCAGCTCAGCCTCCAACCTATGCTCTCTGTAAGATAATTCTGCACACCAGTCTACAAAATCTGCTCTCCACAATGATCCTTTAGAACCCCAGTCTCCAACCTCTACTTCTTGTATTAGTCTTTCTGCACCCTAGTCTCCAAACTCTCCTCATTGTAACAGATCTTCTACACCTCAGTCTCCAAACTCTGCACTCTGCAACAGTCCTCTTCACCCCAGTCTCCAACCTCTGCTCTCGGTAACAGTTCTTCTGCACCCCAATCTCCAAACTCTGCTCTCTGTAACACTCCTTCTGCACTCCAGTCTCCACCCTGTGATCTCTGTAACAATTCGTCTGGATAGTAACAGGTCTTCTGCACCCCAGTCTCAAAATTCGGCTCTCTGTAACAAGCCTTCTGCAATCCAGTCTCTAACCTCTTCTCTCTGCAACTATCCTTCTGCACCTCAGTCTCCAACCTCTGCTCTCTAAAACAGTCCTTGAGCACCTCAGTCTGAAAACTCTGCTCTCTGCAAAAATCTTTCTGCACCCGAGTTTCCAACCTTTGCTCTCTGTAACAGTCCTTCTGAACCTCAGTCTTCAAAATGCTCTCTGTAAGATCCTTCTGCAACCCAGTCTAGAAATTGTGCTATCTGCAACAGTCCTTCTGCGCCCCAGTCTGCAAACTCTGCTCTCTGTAACAGGCGTTCTGCACCTCGGTCTCCAATCTCTGCTCTCTGTAACTGGCCTTCTGCACCCCAGTCTCCAAACTTTTCTCTCTGCAGCCTTCTTTCTTAACCTCAGTCTCCAATCTCGGCTCTCTACAACAGTCTTTCTGCACTCCAGTCACAAAGGTCTGCTCTCTGCAACAGTTCTTCTGCACCCCAGTAACCAAAATCTGCTCTGTTTACCAATCCTTCTGCACCTTTGTTTCCAACCTCTGCTCTCTGCAATGATCCTTCTGCAACCCAGTCTCCAACCTCTGCTCTCTTTATTAGTCCTTCTACACCAAGTCTCCTTACTCTGCTCTCTGCAACATACCTTCTGCACCCCAGTCTCCAACCTGTGCTCTCTGTAACAGTCCTTCTGCACCCCAGTCTTCAATATGTGCTTTCTGCAATGATCCTTTTTCTACCCAGTCTCCAAATTCTGCTCTCTCTAAAAGACCTTTTGTATCGCAGTCTCCAACCTCTTCTCTTTGTAATGGTCCATCTGCTCCCCAATTGCCAACCTCTGCTTTCTGTAACAGTCTTTCTGCACCCCAGTCTCCAAACTCTTCTCTCTGCAACGATCCTTCTGTACCTCAGTCTCAAACTTCTGCACTCTGTAAAAGTCCTTCTGCACTTCAGACTCCATCCTTTGCTCTCTGTAATGGTCTTTCTGCACCCCAGTCTCCAATTTCTGCTCTCTGTATTAATCCTTCTGCACCTCAGTCTCCAACGTCTGCTCCCTGTAACAGTCCTTCTATACTGCAGTCTCCAACCTTTTCTCTCTATAATGGTACTTCTGCACCCCAATTGCCAACTTCTGCTTTCTGAAACAGTCCTTCTGCAACTGAGACTCCAACCTCTGCTCTCTGTAACAGTCCTTCTGCCCCCCAGTCTCAAACATCTGCTTTCTGTAAGATCTTTCTGAACCCCGTTCTTTAAACTTTGCTATCTGTAACACTCATTCTGCACCTCAGTCTCAAACCTCATCTCTCTGCAACAGCCCTTCTGTACCCCAGTATCCCAAGTCTGTTCTCTCCAGCAGTCCTTCTACACCCCAGGCTACAAAATCTGCTGTCTGTAATAGTCTTTCTGCACCCCAGTCTCCAAACTCTACTTTCCGTATCAGTTATTCTGCACCCCAGTCTAAAATCTCTGCTGTATGTAACAGTCCTTCTGCACCTCAGTCTCCAAACTCTGCTCTCCGCAACAGTCCTTTTGCAACCCAGTCTCAAACCTCTGTTCTGTGCAAAAGTCCTTCTACACACCAGTCTCCAACATCTGCTCTCTGCAACGATCCTTCTGCATCCTAGTCTCCAGCGTCTGCTCTCTGCAACAGTCCTTCTACACAACAGTCTCCACCCTATGCTCTCTGCTACAGTCCTTCTGCACCGCAGTCTCCAACCTCTGCTCTCTTCAACATTTCTTCTGCACCCCAGTCTCCAACTTCTGATCTCTGAAACTATCCTACTGCACCCTGGTCTCCAAACTCTCCTCTCTGTAGCAATCCTTCTGCACCTCAGTCTCCAACCTCTGCTCTCTGCAACGATCCTTCTGCACCCCAGTCTCAAATGTCTGTTCTCTGCAACAGTTTTTCTCACCCAAGACTCCAGGCTCTGCTCTCTGTAACATCCTTCTGCACCCCAGTTTCCAAACTCTGCTCTAGGTGACATTCTTTCTTCACCCTATTCTCCACCCTCTGCTTTTTGTAACAGTACTTCTGTACCGCGGTCTCCAAACTCTGCTCACTGAATCATTTCTTCTGTACCCCAGTCTCCAAACTGTGCTCTTTGTAACTGTCTTTCTGACCCTAGTCTCCAGCCTGTGTTCTCTGTAACAATGCTTCTGCACCTCAGTCTCCAACCTCTGCTCTCTGCAACGATCCTTCTGCACCTCAGTTTCCAAACTCTGCTCTCTGCAATGATCCTTCTGCAGCACAGTTTCCAACCTCTTCATTCTGTAACAGTCCTTCTACACCTAGTCTCTAAACTCTTCTCTCTGTTCCAATCCTGCTGCACCTCAGTCTCCATCCTCTGCTCTCTGTAACTGTCCTTTAGCTCCTCAGTCTCCAACTTCTGCTCTTCGTAACAGGCTTACTGCACACCAGTCTCCAACCTCTTCTCTCTGTAACAGTTCTTCTGCACCCCAATCTCGAATCTCTGCTCTCTGTAGCAGTCTTTTTGCACCCCAGTCTCCAAAGTCTTCTATATGCAATGATCCTTCTGAACCTCAGTCTCCAACCTCTGCTCTCTGCAACAGTCCTTCTGCACCCCAGTCTCCAGACTTTGCTCTCTGTAAGATCCTTTTGCATCCATTTCTCCAACCCTTCCTCTCTGTATCAGTCCTTCCACATCCAAGTATCCAACCTCTGCTCTCTCTAAAAGTCCTTCTGCACCTCAGTCTACAACCTTTGCTCTCTGTAATGGTCTTTCTGTACCGCAGTCTCCAATCTCTGCTCTCTGTGTTAATCCTTCTGCACCTCAGTCTTTAACGTCTGCTCTGTAAAACTTCTTCTGCACCCAGGTCTCCAAAATCTGCTCTCTACAACGGTCCTTCAGCACCAAAGTCTCCAAACTCTACTCTCTGTAACAGTTCTTCTGTACTGCAGTATCCAACCTCTTCTCTCTATAACGGTCCTTCTGCACCCCAATTGCCAACCTCTGCTTTCTGTAACAGTCCTTCTGCACCTCAGATTCCAACCTCTGCTTTCTGTAACAGTCCTTCTAAGTGTCAGTATGAAAACTCTGCTGTCTGCAAAAATCTTTCTACACCTCATTTTCCAAACTGTGCAATTTTAACAATCCTTTTGCACCCCAGTCTCCAAACTCTGCTTTCTGTATCAGTCTGTCTGAACCCCAGACTCCAACCTCTGTTCTCTGTATCTATCCTTCTGCACCTCAGTCTCAAACCTGTGCTCTATGTAAGAGTCCTTCTTCACCCCAGTCTCAAACCTCTTCTCTCTAAATGATCCTTCTGCACCTCAGTCTCCAACCTCTGCTCTCTGCAATGATCCTTCTGCACCTCAGTCTTTCACCTCTCTTCTCTGCAATGATCCTTCTGCAATTAAGTCTCCAACATCTGCTCTCTGCAACAGTCTTTCTGCACCCCAGTCTCCAACCTCTGCTCTCTGCTACAGTACTTCTGCACCCCAGTCTCCAACCTCTGTGCAACATTTTTTCTGCACCCAAGTCTCCAACCTGTGCTCTCTGTAGCGATCCTTCTGCACCTCATTCTCCAACCTCTGCTCTCTGCAACGATTCTTCTGCACACTAGTCTCTATTCTCTCCTCTCTGTAAGAATCTTTTTGCACCCCAGTCTCCAAGCTCTCCTCTCTGTAAAAGTCCTTCTGCACTTAAGTCTCCAAGTTCTGCAATCTGTAACAGTCCTTCTGCACCCCAGTCTCAAACCTCTGCACTCAGAAATGATCTTTCTGCACCTCAGTCTCCAACCTCTGATCTCTTTAATAGTCTTTCTCCACCCAGTCTCCAACATCTGCTCTCTGAAATGATCCTTCTTCTCCCCAGGATCCAACCTCTGCTCTCTGCGATGGTCCTTCTACATCCCAGTTTCCAAAATCTGCTCTCTTTAACAGTCTTTCTGCACCTCAGTCTCAAAACTCTGCTCTCTGAAACAGTCCTTCTGCACCCCTGTCTCCAACCTCTACTCTCAGTAACAGTTCTTCTACACCCCAATCTCCAAACTCTGCTCTCTGTAACCCTCCTTCTGCAACCCAGTCTCCACCCTCTACTCTCTGTAAAAGTTCTTCTGCACCTCAGTCTCCAACCTCTACTCTCTGTAAGATTCTTCTGCAACCCATTCTCCAAAAGCTCCTCTCTGTAACAGTCTTCTGCAACCCAGTCTCAAAACTCTGCTCTCTGTAACAGGCCTTCTGCACCCCAGTCTTCAAACTCTGCTCACGGTAACAGATCTTCTGCACCCCAGTCTCAAAACTCTGCTCTCTGTAACAGTCCTTCTCTAACCCAAGGATCCAACATCTGCTCTCTGAAACAGTCCTTCTGCAACTCAGTCTGAAAACTTGGCTTTCTGCAAAAATCCTTCTTCACCCGAGATTCCAAACTTTCCTCTCTGTAACAGTCCTTCTGAACCTCAGTCTACAAAATGCTCTCTGTAAGATCCTTCTGTAGCCCAGTCTCGAAATTGTGCTATCTTTAACAGTCTTTCTGCACCGCAGTCTCCAAACTCTGCTCTCTGTAACAGGCGTTCTTCACCCCAGTCTCCAATCATTGCTCTCTGTAACAGGCCTTCTGCACCCCAGTCTCCAACAACTTCTCTCTTCAAGGATCATTCTTAACCTCAGTCTCCAACCTCTGCTCTCTACAACGGTTCTTCTGCACCCCAGTCTCCAAACTCTGCTCTCTGCTAAAGTACTTCTGCACCCGAGTCTCCAACATCTGCTCTCTGTATCAGTCCTTTAACAACTCAGTCTCCAACCTCTGCTCTCTGCAGCAGTTATTTTGCACCCCAGTAACCAAAATCTACTCTGGGTTACGATCCTTCTGCAACTTAGTTTCCAACCTCTGCTCTCTGAAACGATTTTTCTGCATCCCAGTCTCCAAACTCTGTTCTCTGCAACAGTCCTTCTGCACCCCAGTCTCCAACCTCTGCTCTCTGTAACAGTCCTTCTATACCTCAGTCTCCAAACTTTGCTCTCTGTAATGATCCTTCCGCTCCCCAGTCTCCAAACACTGCTTTGTGTATCAGTCGTTCTGCAACCCAGTCTCCAACCTCTGCTCTCTGTAACAGTCCTTCTGCACCTCAGTCTCCAACCTCTGCTCTCTGTAACAGTCCTTCTGGCCCCCAGTCTCCCAAATCTGCTCTCTGCAAAGGTTCTTCTGCACAATGTCTACAAACTCTGCTCTGTAACAGTCCTTCTGTACGACAGTCTCCAAGCTCTTTTCTTTATAACGGTCCTTCTACACACCAATTTCCAACCTCTGCTCTCAGAAACAGTTCTTCTAAGACTCAGTCTGAAACTTCTGCTCTCTGCAACTTTTCTTCTAAACAACAGTCTCCAAACTGTGCTATTTGTAACAATCCTTCTGCACCCCAATCTACAACATCTCCTCTCTGTAACAGAATTTTTGCAACCAAGTCTCCAAACTCTGCTCTCTGTAACAGGCCTTCTGCACCCCAGTCTCCAACATCTGCTCTCTGCAAAAGTTCTTCTACACCCCAGTCTCCAACCTCTGCTCTCTGCAATATTTTTTCTGCACCCCAGTCTCCAACCTGTGCTCTCTGTAACTGTCTTTCTGACCCTAGTCTCCAGCCTGTGTTCTCTGTAACAATGCTTCTGCACCTCAGTCTCCAACCTCTGCTCTCTGCAACGATCCTTCTGCACCTCAGTTTCCAAACTCTGCTCTCTGCAATGATCCTTCTGCAGCACAGTTTCCAACCTCTTCATTCTGTAACAGTCCTTCTACACCTAGTCTCTAAACTCTTCTCTCTGTTCCAATCCTGCTGCACCTCAGTCTCCATCCTCTGCTCTCTGTAACTGTCCTTTAGCTCCTCAGTCTCCAACTTCTGCTCTTCGTAACAGGCTTACTGCACACCAGTCTCCAACCTCTTCTCTCTGTAACAGTTCTTCTGCACCCCAATCTCGAATCTCTGCTCTCTGTAGCAGTCTTTTTGCACCCCAGTCTCCAAAGTCTTCTATATGCAATGATCCTTCTGAACCTCAGTCTCCAACCTCTGCTCTCTGCAACAGTCCTTCTGCACCCCAGTCTCCAGACTTTGCTCTCTGTAAGATCCTTTTGCATCCATTTCTCCAACCCTTCCTCTCTGTATCAGTCCTTCCACATCCAAGTATCCAACCTCTGCTCTCTCTAAAAGTCCTTCTGCACCTCAGTCTACAACCTTTGCTCTCTGTAATGGTCTTTCTGTACCGCAGTCTCCAATCTCTGCTCTCTGTGTTAATCCTTCTGCACCTCAGTCTTTAACGTCTGCTCTGTAAAACTTCTTCTGCACCCAGGTCTCCAAAATCTGCTCTCTACAACGGTCCTTCAGCACCAAAGTCTCCAAACTCTACTCTCTGTAACAGTTCTTCTGTACTGCAGTATCCAACCTCTTCTCTCTATAACGGTCCTTCTGCACCCCAATTGCCAACCTCTGCTTTCTGTAACAGTCCTTCTGCACCTCAGATTCCAACCTCTGCTTTCTGTAACAGTCCTTCTAAGTGTCAGTATGAAAACTCTGCTGTCTGCAAAAATCTTTCTACACCTCATTTTCCAAACTGTGCAATTTTAACAATCCTTTTGCACCCCAGTCTCCAAACTCTGCTTTCTGTATCAGTCTGTCTGAACCCCAGACTCCAACCTCTGTTCTCTGTATCTATCCTTCTGCACCTCAGTCTCAAACCTGTGCTCTATGTAAGAGTCCTTCTTCACCCCAGTCTCAAACCTCTTCTCTCTAAATGATCCTTCTGCACCTCAGTCTCCAACCTCTGCTCTCTGCAATGATCCTTCTGCACCTCAGTCTTTCACCTCTCTTCTCTGCAATGATCCTTCTGCAATTAAGTCTCCAACATCTGCTCTCTGCAACAGTCTTTCTGCACCCCAGTCTCCAACCTCTGCTCTCTGCTACAGTACTTCTGCACCCCAGTCTCCAACCTCTGTGCAACATTTTTTCTGCACCCAAGTCTCCAACCTGTGCTCTCTGTAGCGATCCTTCTGCACCTCATTCTCCAACCTCTGCTCTCTGCAACGATTCTTCTGCACACTAGTCTCTATTCTCTCCTCTCTGTAAGAATCTTTTTGCACCCCAGTCTCCAAGCTCTCCTCTCTGTAAAAGTCCTTCTGCACTTAAGTCTCCAAGTTCTGCAATCTGTAACAGTCCTTCTGCACCCCAGTCTCAAACCTCTGCACTCAGAAATGATCTTTCTGCACCTCAGTCTCCAACCTCTGATCTCTTTAATAGTCTTTCTCCACCCAGTCTCCAACATCTGCTCTCTGAAATGATCCTTCTTCTCCCCAGGATCCAACCTCTGCTCTCTGCGATGGTCCTTCTACATCCCAGTTTCCAAAATCTGCTCTCTTTAACAGTCTTTCTGCACCTCAGTCTCAAAACTCTGCTCTCTGAAACAGTCCTTCTGCACCCCTGTCTCCAACCTCTACTCTCAGTAACAGTTCTTCTACACCCCAATCTCCAAACTCTGCTCTCTGTAACCCTCCTTCTGCAACCCAGTCTCCACCCTCTACTCTCTGTAAAAGTTCTTCTGCACCTCAGTCTCCAACCTCTACTCTCTGTAAGATTCTTCTGCAACCCATTCTCCAAAAGCTCCTCTCTGTAACAGTCTTCTGCAACCCAGTCTCAAAACTCTGCTCTCTGTAACAGGCCTTCTGCACCCCAGTCTTCAAACTCTGCTCACGGTAACAGATCTTCTGCACCCCAGTCTCAAAACTCTGCTCTCTGTAACAGTCCTTCTCTAACCCAAGGATCCAACATCTGCTCTCTGAAACAGTCCTTCTGCAACTCAGTCTGAAAACTTGGCTTTCTGCAAAAATCCTTCTTCACCCGAGATTCCAAACTTTCCTCTCTGTAACAGTCCTTCTGAACCTCAGTCTACAAAATGCTCTCTGTAAGATCCTTCTGTAGCCCAGTCTCGAAATTGTGCTATCTTTAACAGTCTTTCTGCACCGCAGTCTCCAAACTCTGCTCTCTGTAACAGGCGTTCTTCACCCCAGTCTCCAATCATTGCTCTCTGTAACAGGCCTTCTGCACCCCAGTCTCCAACAACTTCTCTCTTCAAGGATCATTCTTAACCTCAGTCTCCAACCTCTGCTCTCTACAACGGTTCTTCTGCACCCCAGTCTCCAAACTCTGCTCTCTGCTAAAGTACTTCTGCACCCGAGTCTCCAACATCTGCTCTCTGTATCAGTCCTTTAACAACTCAGTCTCCAACCTCTGCTCTCTGCAGCAGTTATTTTGCACCCCAGTAACCAAAATCTACTCTGGGTTACGATCCTTCTGCAACTTAGTTTCCAACCTCTGCTCTCTGAAACGATTTTTCTGCATCCCAGTCTCCAAACTCTGTTCTCTGCAACAGTCCTTCTGCACCCCAGTCTCCAACCTCTGCTCTCTGTAACAGTCCTTCTATACCTCAGTCTCCAAACTTTGCTCTCTGTAATGATCCTTCCGCTCCCCAGTCTCCAAACACTGCTTTGTGTATCAGTCGTTCTGCAACCCAGTCTCCAACCTCTGCTCTCTGTAACAGTCCTTCTGCACCTCAGTCTCCAACCTCTGCTCTCTGTAACAGTCCTTCTGGCCCCCAGTCTCCCAAATCTGCTCTCTGCAAAGGTTCTTCTGCACAATGTCTACAAACTCTGCTCTGTAACAGTCCTTCTGTACGACAGTCTCCAAGCTCTTTTCTTTATAACGGTCCTTCTACACACCAATTTCCAACCTCTGCTCTCAGAAACAGTTCTTCTAAGACTCAGTCTGAAACTTCTGCTCTCTGCAACTTTTCTTCTAAACAACAGTCTCCAAACTGTGCTATTTGTAACAATCCTTCTGCACCCCAATCTACAACATCTCCTCTCTGTAACAGAATTTTTGCAACCAAGTCTCCAAACTCTGCTCTCTGTAACAGGCCTTCTGCACCCCAGTCTCCAACATCTGCTCTCTGCAAAAGTTCTTCTACACCCCAGTCTCCAACCTCTGCTCTCTGCAATATTTTTTCTGCACCCCAGTCTCCAACCTGTGCTCTCTGTAACAGTCCTTCTGCACCCCAGTCTCCACCATCTGCTCTCTGCAAGGATCCTTTTTCTATCCAGTCTCCAAACTTTACACTCTGTAAAAGTCCTTTTGTATCGCAGGCTCCAACCTCTTCTCTTTGTAACAGTCCGTCTGCTCCCCAATTGCCAACCTCTGTTTTCTGTAACAGTTGTTCTGCACCCCAGTCTCCAAACTCTTCTCTCTGCAACAATCTTTCTGCACCTCAGTCTGCAAACTCTGCTCTCTGTAAAAGTTTTTCTGCACCTCAGTCTCCATCCTTTGCTCTCTGTAATTGTCCTTCTGCACCCCAGTCTCCAATCTCTGCTCTCTGTAACAATCCTTCTGGCCCCCAGTCACCCAAATCTGCTCTCTGCAAAGGTCCTTCTGCACCCTGTCTACAAACTCTGCTCTGTAACAGTCCTTCTGTATGGCAGTCTCCAAGCTCTTCTCTCTATAACGGTCCTTCTACACCCCAATTTCCAACCTCTGCTTTCTGTAACAGTTCTTCTAAGCCTCAGTCTGAAACTTCTGCTCTCTGCAAAAATCCTTCTAAACAACAGTCTTCAAACTGTGCTATTTGTAACAATCCTTCTGCACCCCAGACTCCAACATCTGCTCTCTGTAACAGGATTTCTGCAACCCAGTCTCCAAACTCTGCTCTTTGTAACAGGCCTTCTGCACCCCAGTCTCCAAACTCTGCTCTCTGAGAAAAAGTCCTTCTATACCCCAGTCTCCAACCTCTACTCTCTGCAACGATCCTTCTGCATCCCAGTCTCCAACGTCTGCTCTCTGTAAGATTTTTCTGCACCCCGTTCTCCAAACTTTGCTCTCTGTAACAGTCACTCTGCACTTCAGTCTTCAACCTTATTTCTCTGCAACGGCCCTTGTGCACCCCAGTATTTAACCTCTGTTCTCTGCAACTGTCCTTCTGCACCCCAGTCTCCAAAATATACTTTTCATATGAGTTATTCTGCACCCCAGTCTTAAAACTCTGCTCTCTGTAACAGTCCTTCTGCACCTCAGTCTCCAACCTCTGCTCTCTGCAACAGTCCTTCTGCACCCCAGTCTCTAACCTCTGCTCTCTGCAAACGTCTTATTATACCCCAGTATCCAACATCTGCTTTCTGCAACGATCTTTCCGCATCCCAGTCTCCAACGTCTGCTCTCTGCAACAGTCCTTCTACACCCCAGTCTCCAACCTCTGCTCTCTACTACAGTCCTTCTGAACCCCAGTCTCCAACCTCTGATCTCTGCAACAGTCTTTCTGCACCCCAGTCTCCAACTTCTCTTCTCTGTAACAATTTTTCTGCACATCAATCCCCAAACTCTGCTCTCTGCAATCGTCCTTCTGCACCCCATTCTCGAACCTCTCCTCTCTGTAACAACCGTTTTGCACCCCAGTCTCCAACCTCTGCTCTCTTCAACGATCCTATGGCAACCCAGTCTCCAACCTCAGCTCTCTGCAAAAGTCTTTCTGCACCCCAGTCTCCAATGTCTGCTCTCTGAAACAGTCCTTCTTCACCTCAGTCTGAAAACTCTGCTCTGTGCAATGATCCTTCTGCACCCAAGTCTACAAACTCAACTTTCTGTAGCAGTCCTTCTTCATCTCACCTCTCAACAGTCCTTCTGTACTTCATCTCACCTCTAAACAGTCCTTATGTACTGCAGTCTCCAAACTCTGCTCTCTGCAATGGTCCTTCTGCACCCCATTCTCCAAACTCTGTTGTCTGCAAGAGTCATTCAGCACCTCAGTCTCCAAAATCTGCTTTCTGCAACGATTCTTCTGCACCTTACTCTCCAAATTCTGCTCTCTGCAACAGTTTTTCTGCACCCCAGTATCCAACACCTTCTCGCTGAAACAGTCCTTCTCACCCCAATTTCCAAAATCTGTTCTCTGTAACAATCCTACTGTACCTCAGTCTCAAACCTCTACTCTCTTTAACAGAACTTCTGCATCTCAGTCTCCAAACTCTGCTCTCTGCAACAGTCCTTGAGAACCGCTGTCTCAAATTTTTGTCCCTTCAACAGTCTTTCTACACCCCAGTCTCCAACCTCTGCTATCTGAATCAGTCCTTCTGCACCTTAGTGTCCAACATCTGCTCTCTGCAACGAACCTACTTCACCCCAGTCTATAACATCTGCTCTCTGCAACAGTCCTTCTGCACCTCAGTCTGAAAACTCTGCTTTCTGCAACGATCCTTCTTCACCTCAGTTCCCAATCTCTGATCTCTGCAATGGTCCTTCTGAACCCCAGTATTCAACATCTGCTCTCTGTATCAATCCTTCTGCACCCCAGTCTCAAACATCTACTCTCTGAAAAAGTCCTTCTGCACCCCAGTCTCCAACATCTGCTCTCTGCAACAGTCGTTCTGCACCTCAGTCTAAAAACTCTGCTCTCTGAAATGATCCTTGTTCACCCCAGTCTCCAAACTCTGCACACTTAAACAGTCATTATCCAACCCAGTCTCCAACCTCTGAACTCTGTAACTGTTCTTCTGTAGTGTAGTCTCCAAAATCTGCTCTCTGTACCGATCCTTCTGCACCCCAGTCTCTAACCTCTGCTTTCTGTATCAATCCATCTGCACCCCAGTCTCCAACTTCGGCTCTCTGTAGCAGTCCTTCTGCACCTCAGTCTCCAAACTCTGCTGTCTGCAACAGTCCTTCTGCAACAAAGTATCAAACATCTGCTCCGTGCAACAGTCTTTCTGCACCCCTTCTCCAAACTCTGTTCTCTGTAACAGTCCTTCTACACATCAGTCTCAATAATCTGCTCTCCCCAATGAGCCTCCTGCACCCCAGTCCCTTTCCTCGGCTCTCTGCAACAGTCCTTCTCCACCCCAGTCTCCAACTTCTGCTCTTTGTAACAGTCCTCCTGTAGTGCACTCTCAAAAATTTGCTCTATGTAACGGTCCTTCTGCACCCCAGTCTCCAAACTCTACTCTCTGCAACAGTCCTTCTCCACCCCAGTCTCCAACCTCTGCTCTCTGTAACAGTCTTTCTGCACCTCAGTCTCCAAACTCTGCTCTCTGCAACAGTCCTTATGCACTTCAGTCTGAAATCTCTGTTCTTGGCAAAGATACTTCTGCACTCCATTCTCAGAACTCTGCTCTCTGTAACAGTACTTCTGCACCACAGTCTCCAACCTCTGCTCTCTGTAACAGGTCTTTGCACCCCATTCTCCAACCTCTGCTTTTTGTAACAGTGCTTCTGCACCTCAGTCTATGAACGCTGCTCTCTGCAACAATCCTTCTGCACCCCTGTCTCCAAACTCTTCTTACTGTATCAGTCTATCTGCACCACAATTTCCAACACCTGCTCTCTGTAAGAGTCTTTCTCAACCTCAGTCTACAAACTCTGCTCTTTGCAACAGTCCTTCTGCACCCCAATCTTCAACATCTTCTCTCTGCAACAGACCTTCTGCAACAAATCTTCAACCTCTGCTTTTGTCAAAGTCCATCTGTAACCCAGTCTCAAACCTCTTCTCTCTGCAACAATATTTTTGCACACCAATGTGAACCTGTGCTCTCCGCTACAGTTTTTATACACCCCAGTGTCCAGCCTCCGCTCTCTGCAACAGGAACTCTGCAACCCAGTCTCCAACCTCTGCTCTCCTTAACAATCCTTCTGCACCTCAATCTCCAACCTCTGCTCTCTGCAATGATCTTTCTGCACCTCAGTCTTCAAAAACTACTCTCTGTAAATGTACTTCAGAACCCCTTGTCCAAACTCTGCTCTCTGTAACAGGCCTTCTGCACCCCAGTCTCCAAACTCTGTTCTTGATAACAATCCTTCTGCACCCCAATCTCAAAATTCTGCTCTCTACAACGATCCTTTTTCACCCTAGTCTCCAATCTCTGCTCCATGTAACCGGCCTTTTGCACCCAAATCTCCCACCTCTCCTCTCTGTAACAGTCCTCTTGCACCTCATTCTCCAAACTCTGCTCTCTGCAACAGTCCTTTTGCACCTCAGTCTCCAAACTCAGCTCTCTGCATCGATCTTTCTTAACCTCAGTCTCGAAACTCTACTCTCTGTTACAGTACTTCTGCACCCTGGTCTCAAACCACTGCTGTCTACAAAGATCCTTCTGCACACCAGTCTCCAACGTCTGCTCTCTGCAACACTCCTTCTTCACCCCAGTCTCCAACCTCTGCTCTCAGTAATAGTCCTTCTATACCACAGTCTCAAACCTCTGCTCTCTGTAAGAACCTCTCTGTACCCCAATTTCCAACCTCTACTTTCTGTAACAGTCCTTCTGCACGTCAGTCTTCAACATCTTCTCTCTGTAAGTTCCTTCAGCAAACCAGTCTCCAAACTCTGCTCTCTGTAAGAGTCCTTCTGCACCCCAGTCTCAAACCTCTCCTCTCTTTAACAGGCCTTCTGCACGCCAGTCTCAAAATTCTGCTCTCTATAGCAGGCCTTCTGCACCCCAGTTTCCATCCTATGCTCTCTGCAACAATCCTTCTGCACCGCAGTCTCGAAACTTTGCTCTCTGCAATGATCCTACTGCACCCTAGTCTCCAAACTCTGATCTCTGCAAAAGTCTTTCTGCACCTCAGTCTCCAAATTCTGCTCTCTCTAAGATCCTTCTGCACACCTGTCTTCAACCTCTGCTCTGTGTGACAGTCCTTCTGCACCCCAGTCTCCAACCTCTGCTCTCTGTAACAATCCTTCTGCACCTCAGTCTCAAAACTATGCTCTCTACAATGGTGCTTTTTCACCTCAGTCTCTAACCTCTACTCTCTGTAAAAGTCTTTCTGCAGCTCAGTTTCCAACATCTGCTCTCTCTAAGATCCTTCTGCAACCCAGTCTGTAAACTCTGCCCTCTATAACAGTCCTTCTACACCCCTTCTCCAACCTCTGTTCTCTGTAACATTTTTTTTGGACGCTGGTCTCAAACCTCTGCTCGCTACAACGATCCTTCTGCACCCCAGTCTCCATCCACTGCTCTATACAAAATTCCCTCTGCACCCCAGTCTCCAATATCTGCTCTCTGCAACAGTCCGTCTGCACCTCAGTCTGTAAACTCTGTTCTCTGCAACGATCATTCTGCACCCCAGTCTCCAACCTCTGTTCTCTGTAACAGTCCTGCTGTACCACAGTCTCTAAGCTCTGCTCTCTTTAAGATCCTTCTGCAACCCTGTCTATAAACTCTGCTGTCTGTAACAGTCCTTCTGCACCCCAGTCTCCAACCTCTGCTCTCTGTAACAGGCCTTTTGCACCCCATTCTCCAACCTCTGCTCTCTGCAACAGTCCTTCTGCACCCGAGTCTTCAAACTCTGCTTTCTGTATCAGTACATCTGCACCGAAATCTCCAACCTCTGCTCTCTGTAACAGTACTTCTGCATCTCAGTCTACAAACTCTGCTCTCTGCAACAGTCCTTCTGCAACCCAGTCTCCAACATCTGCTCTCCACAACAGTCCTTCTGCACCAAAGTCTCCAACATCTGCCTCTATAAGAGTCCTACTGCAACACAGTCTTCAACCTGTACTCTCTGCAACAGTCCTTCTTCACCCAAATCTCAAACCTGTGCTCTCCGCAACAGTACTGCTACACCCAATGTTCAGCCTCTGCTCTCTGCAGCAGTCCCTCTGAGACCACGTCTCCAACGTCTGCTCTCTGTAACAATTCTTCTGCACCTCAGTCTCCAACCTCTGCTCTCTGCAATGGTTCTTCTGCAACTCGGGCTCTACTCTCTGTAAAAGTACTTCTGCACCCCAGTCTCCAAACTCTGCTCTCCGTAACAGGCCTTCTGTACCTCAGTCTCTGACCTCTGTTTTCTATAACAATCCTTCTGCACCCCAGTCTCCAACCTCTGCTCTCTTTACCAGTTCTTCAGCACCAAGGTCTCAAAACTCTGGTCTCTGTAACAGTCTTTCTGCACCTCAGTCTCCAAACTTGCTCTCTGCAACAGTCCTTCTGCACCCCAGTCTCCAACATGTGCTCTCTGCAAAAGTCCTTCTGCACCTCAGTCTGAAAAATCTGTTCTCTGCAACGATCCTTCTGCACCCTGGTCCCTAACCTCTGCTCTCTGTAACAGTCCTGCTTCACCTTGGTCTACAACCTCTGCTCTCTGTAAGATCTTTGTGCAACCTTGTCTAAAAACTCTGCTCTCTGTAACAGTTCTTCTGCACCCTAGTCTCTGACCTCTGCTCTCTGTAACAGTCCTTTTGCACCTCAGTCTCCAACCTCTGCTCTCTGAAACAGTCCTTTTGCACCTCCGTCTCCAATTTCTCCTCTAAGCAACTATTCATCTGCACCTCAGTATCCAAACTCTACTCTCTGTAACAGTCCTTCTGCTCCCCAGACTCTAACCTCTGCTGTCTGCAACGATCCTTCTTCAACCCAGTCTGCAACGTCTGCTCTTTGCAACAAACTTCTGAATTCCCGTCTCCAACCTCTCCTCTCTGCAACAATCCTTCTGCACCTCAGTCTCCAACATCTGCTCTATGCAACAGTCTTTCTACACCCCTTTCTGCAACCTTTGCTCTATTTAATATCTTTCTGAACCACAGTTTTAAAACTCTGCTCCCAGTAACATTCCATCTCTACCCAAGTCTCCAACCTCTGCTTTCTGCAACGGTACTGCTGCACATGAGTCTCCAACCTCTTCTCTATAACAGTCCTTCTGCACCTCAGTCTCCAACCTCTGCTCTCTGCAACAGTACTTCTCCACCCCTGTCTCCAACCTCTGTTCTCTGTAAGATCCTTATGCACCCTAGTCTCCAAACTCTGCTCTCTGTAACAATCCTTCTGCGCCTCAGTCTTCAACATGTGCTCTCTGCAACAGTCCTTCTACACCCGATTCTCTAACTTCTGTTCTCTGCAACAGTCCTTCTGAACCACAGTTTCCAACATCTGCTCTCTGGAACAATCCTTCTGTTCCCTAGTCTCCAACGTATGCTCACTGTAACAGTCCTTCTGTACTGCAGTCTCCGAACTCTGCTCTCTCTAAAGGTCCTTCTGCACCACAGTCTCAAACCTCTGCTCTCTGTATCAGTACTTCTGCACCCCAGTCTCCAACCTCTTCTTTCTGTAAAATTACCTCTGCACCTCAGTCTCCAAACTCTGCTCTCTGCGACAGTTCTTCTCACCCCAGTCTCCAACCTCTTCTCTCTGCAACAGTTCTTCTGCACCCCAGTCTCCAATATATGCACTCTGAAATAGTCCTTCTCAATTCCAGTTTCCATCCTCTGCTCTCTGTAACAGGCCTCCTGTACTGCGGTCTTTAAAGTCTGCTCTCTGTAATTTTCCTTCTTCACCACAGTCTCCAACCTCTTCTTTATCTATCAGTCCTTCTGTACCTCAGTCTCCAACCAGTGATCTCTGTAACAGTCCTTCTGCATCTCAGTCTCCAAACTGCTCTCTGCAACATTTCTTCTGCACCCAAGTCTCCAAACTCTGTTCCCTCCAACAGTCTTTCTACACCACAGTCTCCAACCTCTGCTATCTGCAACAGTTTTTCTGCACCACAGTCTTCAAAATCTGCTCTCTGTAACAATCCTTCTGCACCTCATTCTCCAACCTCTACTCTCTGTAACAGTCGTTCTGCACCTTGGTCTCAAACCTCTGCTCTGTGTAAGATATTTAGGCAACCAGTCTCCAAACTCTTCCCTCTGTAACAGTCTTTCTGCACCCTTTCTCCAAACCTTTTTCTCTGTAACAAGCATTCTGCACCCCAGTCTCCAACCTCTGTTCTCTATACCAGTCATTCTGCACCCCAGTCTCAAACCTCTGCTCTCTACAACGATCCTTCTTCATCCCAGTCTCCAAAGTCTGCTCTTTGCAAAAGTTCTTCTGCACCCAAGTCTCCAACAACTGCTCTCTGCAACAGTCCTTCTGAACCTCAGTCTGAAAATTCTGTGCTCTGAAATGATTCTTCTGAACTCCACTCTTGAAACACTGCTCTCTGTAACAGTCTTTCTGCTTTCCAGTCTCCAACCTCTGCTCTCTGTAACAGGACCTCCGCAAGTCAGTCTCCAACGTCTGCTCTCTGCAAAAGTCCTTCTGCACCTTAGTCTCCAACCTCTGCTCTATGTAACAGGACTTCTGTACCTCAGTCTCCAATCTCTGCTCTCTGTAACAGTCCTTCTGCACCACAGTCTCCAAATTCTACTCTATGCAACAGGACTTCTGTACCTCAGTCTCCAATCTCTGCTCTCTGCAACAGTCCTTCTGCACCACAGTCTCCAAACTCTGGTCTCTGTAAGATCCTTCTGCACTCCAGCTTCCAAACTCTGTTCTCTTTAACATTCCTTCTCCTCCCCAGTATTATCCTCTGCTTTGTGCAAGAGTCCTGAGGCACCTCAGTCTCCATACTCTGTCCTCTGCAACAGTCCTTCTGCTCCCCAGTCTCCAACATCTGCTCTCTGTAACAGTCCTTCTGTACTGCAGTCTCCAACCACTGCTCTCCATAACGGGCCTTCTGCACCCCAGTCACCAATACTGCTTTCTGTATCAGTCCTTCTGCACCTCAGTCTCAAACCTTTTCTCTCTGTATCTATCCTTCTGCAACTCAGTCTCAAACCTGTGCTCTCTGTAACATTCCTTCTGCACCCCAACTCCAACCTCTGCTCTCTGTAACAGTTTTTCTATAGCGCAATCTCCAAACTCTGGTCTCTGTAACGGTAATTCTGCAACCCAATTTCTAACCTCTACTTTCTGTAACAGTCCTTCTGCACCTCAGTCTGATACCTCTGCTCTCTACACGATCCTTCTGCACCCCACTTTCAAAACAATGCTCTCAGTAACAGTCCAACTGCACCTCAGTCTCCCACCTCTCCTCTCTGTAACAGGCCTTCTGCACGCCAGTCTCCAAAGTCTTCTCTCTGTTGCAGGCCTTCTGTATCCTAGTCTCCAAAATCGGCTCTCTGTAACGATCCTTCTGCACCCCAGTCTCCAACCTCTGCTCTCTGCAATGATTCTAGTGCACCCCATTCTTCAACCTCTGATCTCTGCAACAGTCTTTCTGCACCACAGTCTCCAAATTCTGCTCTCTGTAAGATCGTTCTGCACCTTTGTATCCAACCTCTGCTCTCTGTAACAGTCTTTCTGCATCCAAGTCTCCAACCTCTGCTCTCTGTAAAAGGACTTTCACACCTCAGTCTCTAACCTCTGCTCTCTGCAACAGTCCTTCTGCAGCGTATTCTCCAACCTCTGCTCTCTATAACAGTCCTGCTTCACCCAAGTTACCAACATCTGCTCTCTGCAACAGTCCTTCTGCAACCCAGTCTCCAACATCTGCTCTCTGCAACAGTTCTTCTGTACCTCAGTCTGAAAACTCTGCTCTCTGCAATGACCCTTCTGCACCCAAGTCTCCTAACTCTGCTCTCATGTAACAGTCCTTCTGAACCTCAGTCTCCCAACTGTGCTCTCTGTAAGATCCTACTACAACCCAGTCTTTAAACTCTGCACTTTGTAACAGGCCTTCTGCACTCCAGTCTCCAACCTCTTCTCTCTGCAATGATTCTTCTCCACTCCAGTATCCAACATCTACTCTCTACAACAGTCCTTTTCACCCTAGTCTCTGAAATCTGCTCTCTTTAATATCCATATGAACCCCAGTCTTCAACCTCTGCTCTCTGTAACAGTCCTTCTGCAACCCAGTATCCAAACTCTGATCTCTGTAACAGTCCTTCTGCACCTCAGTCTCCTAACTCTTCTCTATGTAATAGTCCTTCTGCAACCCAGCCTCTAAAATCTGCTCTCTGCAATAGTCCTTCTGAACCCCAGTCTCCAAACTCTCCTCTCTGCAACGATCCTTCTGGAACCCAGTCTCGAACATCTGCTCTTTGCAAAAGGCCTTCTGCACCCCAGTCTCCAACCTCTGCTCTCTGCAACAGTCTTTCTGCACGAAGTTTCCATAGGTCGCTTGCTGTATGATACTTCTGCACCCCAGTGTCCAAACTCTGCCCTCTGTATCAGTCCTTCTGCACCCAGTCTCCAATCTCTGCTCTCTGCAACAGTGCTTCAGCACCTCAGTCTCCAAACTCTGCTCTTTGTATGATGATTCTGCACCTCAGTCTACAACCTCTGCTCTTGGAAACAGTCCATCTACACCTTAGTCTCCATAATCTGCTATGCCACCGTCCTTCTGCACCCCAGTCTTTAACCTATGCTCTCTGTAAGATAATTTTGCAAACCTGTCTCCAACCTCTGCTCTCTGTAACAGTCTTTCTGTAATGCAGTCTCCAACCACTGCTCTCTGCAACAGTCCTTCTGGATCCCAGTCTCCAACATCTGCTCTCTGCAACAGTCCTTCTGCACCCCAGTCTCCAACCTCTGCTCTCTGGCACAGTCCTTCTACACCCCAGTCTCCATACTCTACTCACCCCAATGATTCTTTTGCTCCCCAGTCTCCAAGCCATGCTCTCTGTAACAGTCCTTCTGTACCGCAGCTTCCAAACTCTTTTCTCCGTAAGTGTCCTTATGTATTCCAGTATCCAAACTCTGCTTTCTGTATCAGTCGTTTTGAACCACAGTCTCCAAACTATGCCCTCTGTATCAGTCCTTCTGCAACTCAGTCTGCAACCTCTGCTTGCTGAAACTGTCCTCTTTAATCCCAGTCTCCATCTTATGCTCTCTGCAACAGTCCTTTTGCACACCAGTCTCCAACATCTGTGCTCTGCAACAGTTCTTCTCCACCCCAGTCTCCAACCTCTTTTTAACAGTCCTTCTGTACTGCAGTCTCCAACCACTGCTCTCTGTAAGGGTCCTTCTGAACACGAGTCTCCAAGCTCTGCTTTCTGTCTTAGTCCTTCTGCACCTGAGTCTCCAACATTTGTTCTGTGTAACTGTCCTTCTACACCTTAGTCTCCAACCTCTAGTCTCTGCTACAGTTCTTCTTCACCCCAATCTTTAACCTCTACTCTCTGCAACAGTCCTTCTACACCCTAGTCTAAAACCTCTGCTCTCTGCAACAGTCCTTCTGCACCCCAGTCTCCAACGTATGCTCTCTTATTTTTTTTTCCATTTTTTTCATTGCTTGTTCAAAACATTACAGAGCTCATGATATATCATCTTTCATACATTTGACTCAATTGGGTTTTGAACTCCCCAAATACATAATGCAGACTCACTTCTGTTACATACTCACATTATGACATAATGGCATATTAGTGACTGTTGTATTCTGCTACCTTTCCTATCCCCTACTATCCCCCCTCCCCTCCCCTCCCCTCCCATCATCCCTCTCTACCTTCTCTGCTATTGTTCAATTCTCTCCCCTTTTTTCCCCTCCCCCTTGCCTCTCTTTATCAATCATTCTGCACCTCAGTCTTCACGCTCTGCTCTCTGCAACGGTCCTTCTGCACCTAGGTCTCCAAACTCTACTCTCTGCAACAGTGCTTCTGCACCTCAGTCTCCAAACTCTGATCTCTGTAAGATCCTTCT